>NC_059264.1:10545677-10558177 GCF_017591435.1 Portunus trituberculatus | reverse complement strand
TGTCTTACCTCGTCGTCATGGTGAATCGTATCTAGGTCTGATTCCGGCCCCATTTTTGCCAAATCGCATGAAGGGCCAAGGATTCACCGTTGCGTTTATAGTTTGTGTCTTACCTCGTCCTCATTTTTTTTTGCCAAATCACACTCTTCCCTCCATCGCCGCTCAAATTTTCAAACTTCAGCTGGTAACGACTCATCATGGTACTCTTCGCATGTATGGGAATGTTCCACTTACACAGTTTTATAAGATAGGGTGGAATCAAAAGCTTTTCTTTTTATCAACTCTCCTCTGACTGACTGTCTTAGTTTCTTTCTCATCGCCGGAATGTTGTATCTCTTGCTATCTCTTACCGCTATCTTAATGCCAACTGCTCTTCTGATCCTGCCGCGGCTTTGATTCACAAGGCTTTCTTCTTCCTCTCACACCTATTCTGTCCACCTCTCCAGTGCAAGAGTTAACCAGTACTCTCAATCATTCATACCTTTCTCCCTTCCTGCTTCTGTATTTTCGAGTTCATATGGCTTAACCTCATTTAAGAGGGAAGGTTTTAGACATTTATCCCTTCCCTATGGCCAGCTCTCTCGGGCCTGCACGGGGCTGGCATTCTAAGTGGGACTTTTTATTTTTTTTATTTTCTCTTTCTGTTGCTCTTAGCCAGCTTTTCCCTCTTAGATAATAAAAACAAAGACAAAGAGGCAGGACTTACAACCGCAACTGTACATAGAAAGGAAATATACCAAGTTGAACTATTACAATTACACGTGACAGTGCTTATTAAGAACGTGACTTACTGTTGCTATTTGGATCTTCTTTCTGATTTCGCCTATATCATTTCCTCGTATGTGTTTCTTGAGTCCCGGCAGACTGACAACCGAATAAATAAACATACAGATGGACGGATTGAAATACAGATAGATAGAGTGTTGGGTAGAGAGAGAGAGAGAGAGAGAGAGAGAGAGAGAGAGAGAGAGAGAGAGAGAGAGAGAGAGAGAGAGAGAGAGAGAGAGGGCAAACATGAAAGACTACAATGAAAAAATATTTATAGAAGTCTATGGCTCAAAGAATGCATCCTTAACAGTTAAAGAAATGCAGTATCCTTATCAAATACTCTCATTACAATTTCACAAGGATAGTTTGATAGAGAAGTACAATCAGGTGAATAAATCAACAAATAATTAGATATCAAATGATAGATAAGATAAAAAGTTTTTCTAAATTACGTATCACTAAATCTCACTTTCTCTGCCACCCAGCACGTATCATTAAAACATATTCTTAACCCCTTCAGTACCACGACGCTTTTCATATTAATTCTGCTTACTATTTAGTGATTTTTACACAGCTTCAGAAACTTATGTGGGATATTAAAATAGTGAGGACTCTCGCCATCAATCTTCTGACCTCCATAAACCCATCCTAACGTAAATCAAATGGTCTAATCACACCCAAAAGTCATGATAAAATGCGTCCCAGTACTGAAAGGGATAGTCCTCGTATTCCAGAGTTTCTTCACCTACATCTTTCTTTCCTACTGTAAAACCACTGGACAGACAGCGCCACAATACTTAGAGTACAAAAAAAAAAAAAAAAAAAAATAGAGAGTGATCAAGAATATCCACGCTGCACCAAAAGGAAGGAAAATATTGAAGGCTTGAATACAAAATAGTGTGAGTCGGAGTATGCAAGGGTCGGCAAAAAAGAATGAGGCCAAGAAAAGTTTAAAGTGGAGTTTCAAGGCGTGTTGAGAAATTGTTTGGGGGAAGGAGAGCGGGAATAAATTACTTGTAAGCGTAATGGATGACGAGATGGCGTGATGGTGCGGCCAACTTGTGCATGAGAGAGAGAGAGAGAGAGAGAGAGAGAGAGAGAGAGAGAGAGAGAGAGAGAGAGAGAGAGAGAGTTATCAGTTCCAGTTCATAAAGCAAACTGATAGTGTTAGATAGTGAGATAATGAAATAGATAGATAGATAGATAAATAAATAGCTAAATCAATAGATGAATAGATAGATAAGCAGATAGATAAATAATTAGATAGATAGATAGATAGATAGATGGATAGATAGATAGATAGATAGATAGATAGATAGATAGAGAGAGAGAGAGAGAGAGAGAGAGAGAGAGAGAGAGAGAGAGAGAGAGAGAGAGAGAGAGAGATTTTTATTGTCCTTCATGCTATTACATTGTATTTTTTTTACACAGTTTGTAAAGGCTAGGTGGTCCTTTAACCCACAGCTTCCACAGGACGCAAAGGGGAACAAAATTACAGCAAGTGGCGAGTTATAACTGACATCACTTAAGACATTACAATATCCATCTATCTATCTATCTATCTATTTATCTATCTGTCTCTCTGTCTGTCTGTCTATATATCTATTTATCTGTCTAACTGTCTATGTGTATGTCTCTCTCTCTCTCTCTCTCTCTCTCTCTCTCTCTCTCTCTCTCTCTCTCTCTCTCTCTCTCTCTCTCTCTCTCTCTCTCTCTCTCTCTCTATCTATCTATCTCTATCTATCTATCTATCTATCTATCTATCTATCTATCTATCTATCTATCTATCTATCTATCTATCTATATATATATATATATATATATATATATATATATATATATATATATATATATATATATATATATATATATATATTTCATCTCTCTATGAAATGAACCTAACCTAACTCTAACCTCTCTCTCCATTTCATCTCTCTCTCTCTCTCTCTCTCTCTCTCTCTCTCTCTCTCTCTCTCTCTTTCTATCTATCTATCTATCTATCTATCTATATATATATATATATATATATATATATATATATATATATATATATATATATATATATATAATAGTTAAATAAATGAACAAAATAATAAATATATAGAAAAAAAGAAACAATACAAGGAGCAAGTCAAAACAATAACGATTACTTACATTCCAATATAAGAGAAAGAAACATATTCTTAACGACGTTAAATCTAAAAAGGCTATGAAAAAAAAACAGGAAGAATTTAGCAATACAACATAAACATCTTTTGAGCTAAACATAACCCTCAACTCTCATTGTTCTATCAAGCAATTCATTCATTATTTTGTATTTGAAACTTTTGTTATTGGTGTCAGTTTTGAAGCTCTTTGTCAGATTGTTCCAGGCTATACAGAACACTCTGCTGGGCATGAGACGTCCTGCATAATAGTGTGCGTAGGTGCTGAGCTCTCCTGGTGGCATGCTGTGTTGAATGGGTGTGAAATCAGTATCTACTGAGAAGGAGCTCAGAGACTTGTGCACAAAAACACATGTTTGTATATTTATAACGTCTAGAAGCTTTAAAAGCCAAAAATCTTTGAAAATGTTTAAATATCAATGTCCGTAAAAGATTTTTCTGAGAAATGAAGAGTGCTTTGATATAAAACTCATAGTCACCTCCCCTTAGTGCAGAGCAAAACAAAAGATGTGGGTGAACTAATGAACTAAGGTGTTGTATGTATATACATATTATATAGTCTTTAGTCAAAGATGATATGTCTGTAGATAATTCCAGTAAAAGAAGAGATCTTTGATTGTACTACATAAATGTGAGTTTTCCATTTGAATTTATTCTCAATAACTATACCCAGAAAGTTAATTTAAATTACCTCTTTGAATGCAAAATTGTTCAATTTAATTATTGCTTGAGTGGAAAGAATCACTTGTGGGTAAGAGACCATGAACTTTGTTTCGTCTAAATGTAAAGTTAATCCATTGCTTTTAATTCACTGATTGACTTTTGCAGCTCTTCATTTATTAATAGTGACATATTGTAAAGGTTATGTCCTTGAATGAAGACTGTCGTCTCATCTGCAACTAATAAAAATTTTAGTTTGTTACTGGTGAGAACAATACCATTGATCAAGTCAATAATAAAATGGG
Organism: Portunus trituberculatus; assembly: GCF_017591435.1. Taxonomy (NCBI): domain Eukaryota; kingdom Metazoa; phylum Arthropoda; class Malacostraca; order Decapoda; family Portunidae; genus Portunus; species Portunus trituberculatus. The sequence goes on along the minus strand of NC_059264.1, from coordinate 10,554,279 downwards.
TCCTAAAGTAGATCCCTGATGGACTCCACATGTGATTAATTTGTATGATGAAGATGCGTGATGATAGTAAGTACATTGTTTCCTGTGTGTTAAGTAGCTGTTGAATAAGTTAAGGAAATTGTCACGAAATCCATGGATTGCCATTTTTTTTTCAATAATATAGAGTGAGAAATTGTATCAAAAGCCTTCATTAAATCACACACACACAAGAAAAAAGACTAAGATCTCACTATCGAATACATGATACAGATAGTGTATAGCTAAATCGGGAGAGAGAGAGAGAGAGAGAGAGAGAGAGAGAGAGAGAGAGAGAGAGAGAGAGAGAGAGAGAGAGAGAGAGAGAGAGAGAGAATCAATTTCTGATAATTGCTCTGCCTAATATGTATTGCTCGTTTCCATGTCGAGGAGGAGGAGGAGGAGGAGGAGGAGGAGGAGGAGGAGGAGGAGGAGGAGGAGGAGGAAGAGAAATAGTAGAAGGAGGAAGAGAAGGAAGAGAAAGAGGAAGAGGAGAGAAGGAGGAGGAGGAGGAGGAGGAGGAGGAGGAGGAGGAGGAGGAGGAGGAGGAGGAGGAGGAGGAGGCGGCGGCGGCAGCGGCGGTGAAGGAAGAAAGGAAGGAACGGAAGAAGGAGTGAGGTGGAAAGCAAGGAGGGAAGACAGAAAGAATGGGAAAGGAAGGAAGAGATGAAGAGAAAAAAAAAAGAAAATGAAGGGAAGGAAGAAAGGATTAAGAAGGGAAAGTATAGAAAGGAGAATGAGGGAGAGGAGAAGGAAAGTACATGAAAGGAAGAAAAAACGAGGAAGATTCTTTTTTCCTCTTCCATTTCCTTTCTTTATCTTTTTTTGATCTTCCGTCCTCTAAAAGAAAGAATAGAAAAGATGAGGGGAAGAAAGAAATATGAGATAAATATGAAGAAATAGAAAGAAGGAAGAAAATATTAGAATTGATGAAGGAAGGAAGAAATAAAGAAATCGGACAGACGAATTAGTGATAAATGAATGAAGTGACGAATGAATGAATGAAGGAAGCTAAGAAGAACAATATTGATAATGAGGAAGTAGTAGATAAACAAATAAATATGCCTGAAGGAAGGATGAATAAATGAAAGAAAAGAGAATAAAGAAGGGTGAATAAATTAAAGAAGAAAGGATTAATAAACGAAGGAAGGAAGAATGGCTTAAATAATTAAATAGTAAATGTATGAAGGAAGGATACGTAAGTGAAGTAAGGAAGGCAAATTGATAAAGGATGGAAAGGAGGAGAGGAAAAAAATAAGTAAAAAAGAATTAAGGTAGTCAAATATTTAAGTGAAGGGAGGAAATAGTAGGTGAGGTAAAGGAAGGAATGGAAGGAAGGAAGGAAGGAAGGAAGGAAGGAAGGAAGGAAGGAAGGAAGGTTGGATGGTTGGGAATAGTGACATTTAATTAGCGTTGATTTGACTGAACGTTTGAAATTGATTGGTGTTTGTAGTGTGTGTGTGTGTGTGTGTGTGTGTGTGTGTGTGTGTGTGTGTGTGTGTGTGTGTGTGTGTGTGTGTGTGTGTGTGTGTGTGTGTGTGTGTGTGTGTGTGATTCGAAATAGTTTTATTGGTATATATGTATTCATGTATGGATGCAAGGAGATATGTATGTGTATGTATGTATGCACAGGTATGTATGTATTTATGTATCCAAGTTAAAGGGGAATAAGAACATTAATTTTCACCAACAATGCGTAAAGAAGTCAAGAAAATTTAAGTCTCTCTCTCTCTCTCTCTCTCTCTCTCTCTCTCTCTCTCTCTCTCTCTCTCTCTCTCTCTCTCTCTCTCGTCCTTGGTGAGGCTTTTATTCTATCTATTCATGTTCTTTTCTTTTCTTTTGTTCCCTGTTTGCTTTGTTATTTATTCATTTCTTGACTTATTCAGTTTGCATTTTTTCTGTGCTTTTTTTTTCTTTTGTTTCTCTATTCCTTTCCTTTATTCTGTTAGCAAGCTCATATTTTTTTTTCTCAATTTCTATTTCAGTCAGTCATTCAGTCAGTGAGATAATCAGTTTCCTTGATAACGTCACTTCTCTTTTCGTTCCTCTCCTTTCTTTCTCTCCCTCCTTCTGTACGTACCACAAAACATCACCTCACCACAACCTCTACATCCAATATCCATGACACACCCAACAACACTCACTCCCTGGCCAAACTAACGTAAGCACGGGAAGAGAAGCAAAGTTACTGATCCCTGCCATCATCGCTCACCTGTATTAAGAGTCTTGCCTCAGGGTATGCTTAGCGTTATGTTCTTGTTTTCTGCTTGAAGGAATGACAAAATTTACATGAGTGTTTTGTCAAGCTTGCTAGTTAGATAGTGCGTTGATGTGTGTGTGTGTGTGTGTGTGTGTGTGTGTGTGTGTGTGTGTGTGTGTTGTTTTGATTGTATGAAAGGCAAATGTTCTAAGGTGATTTGTATGGTTTAGAAATATCTTCTTGTTATCTTTTTGTTGTTGTTGCTGTTTGTTGTTGTTGTTGTTGTTGTTGTTGTTGTTGTTGTTGTTGTTGTTGTTGTCCTCTTGCTCCCATCATCATCTCTATATAATCTTCACAACCTTTATCATCTCCTATTTTTATTTTCTCAGAGGTTGGATGGCTGATGAGTCTTTAAGTTTTTATAGTCGTACATGATCTTCCCTTTGATCTTTCTCCTTATGTCCTCTCTCTCTCTCTCTCTCTCTCTCTCTCTCTCTCTCTCTCTCTCTCTCTCTCTCTCTCTCTCTCTCTCTCTCTCTCTCTCTCTCTCTCTCTCTCTCTCTCTTAGAAACTCGAGTCATATTTGCCTTCATTCATGTTTACCTTCGCAATTCCAATTAAATCAACATTTGTACTTGTATTGGAGAACGTCATAATTTGGACTCCCATTTGGGGCGCTTGTTTGAATCACATCTGCAGTGTTTACTCCAGATACGGTCACGCTCTGCAACAGTTCGGCGCACGGTGGGTTGCTCGAGCTGCCCTTTGTCTCAAGTAGTGATCAGTGAGTGGCGATAATTATTGCCGGGAACTTGGCTCGGATAGAAGAACTAGGCAGTGGTGCTTTGATATGTGACTTCCTTGGTATGTCTGTAGTTTGATAGATGAATTCCTCTGCCAGTTGAGGGGACCTTAGGAAGTATTATGCTGATTTTCTCTGGAATGATTACTGTTTCGTGCTGAACGCATAATGGAGGTGATAGTGTCTGGCATGGAAGCGTACCTTCTTCATTCTTTTTCTCAACCTTAACCTTCTAAACCTTGGTTTAACACAGCCTGCTCTAGTGTTATACATGATAAAGAGGTTACTCACAAAAGGTACTTGAGCCTTCCATCTCTTGAATCTCATGCACTTTACATTTCTGCCTGGAAATATGCTAAGTATGTTCTTCAATTTGTCAAACACTCCTTCATAAATAGAAATTGTCAAAATTTTTCAAACTCCAGCTCCTCTCGAGACTTTTGGCATCTGACCAAAAAACATCTCCAATAACTTTACTTCTTCATCTTTCCCTCCTTTATTTCATCCTGATGGCACAACTGTCATCTCTTCTGTCTCTGAAGTTGAACTCTTCTCTCAAGCCTTTGGTAAAACCTCCACCTTGGATGATTCTGGACTTGTCCCTCCCTCTCCTCCACCCTCTGACTATTTCATGCCTTCAATTAAGACTCTTCGTAATGATGTTTTCCATGCCCTCGATGGCCTATACCCTCGGAACTCTTATGGACCTAATAGGGTCCCTCCTATTGTTCTCGTAAACAGTGTTTCCGTGCTTGCACTTTGCCTGACCAAACTCTTTAAACTATGTCTATCAACTTCTACTTTTCCTTCTTAATGGAAGTTTGCCCACATTCAGCCTGTTCCTAAAAAGGATGACCGTTCTAATCCTTCAAACTACCGGTCAATAGCTTTAATCTCCTCTTTGTCTATAGTTTATTTTTTTAATCTGTCCTCAATAGGAAGATTATTAAACATCTGTCACTTCACAATCTTCCATCTGATCGCCAGTATGGCTTCCGTCAAGGCCGTTCTATTGATGATCTTCTGGCTTTTCTTACTGACTGTTTTCATCCTCTTTTAGAGATTTCGTTGAAACTTTATCTGTTGCATTAAACATATCAAAAGCTTTTGATAGAGTCTGGGGCAAAGCTTTGATTTCAAAGCTGCCCTCATGCTGTTTCTATCCTTCTCTCTGCAGCTTTATCTTAAGTTTCCTTTCCTACCATTCTATTGCAGCCATATAAGACGGCCACTGTTCCTCTTAATTTATAAACAGTGGTGTTTCTCTACTTTGGTAGATGCAGAGGAAGCACTGGAGAAATAGGACAAGGTATAGATATGAGGTTGTTCTCGGAGGAGCCCAACAGAGAAGATAGGGTAACAGCATATGCAGAAGGATTAAAGATAAGGATAAGGTCAAGAATGTTGGACATATCTCCAAGATGGTCAGGAATACGAGTAGGTTGTTGAACCAGTTGCTCTAGGTCATGGAGGATAGCAAAGTTCACCAGGATGGTCAGTGAAGGGAGAGGAAAACTAAAGCTGGTGGTGAACGTTGAAATCTCCAAGGATGGAGATCTCCGCGAAAGGATAGAGGAATAGAAAGTGTTCCACTTCGGAAGTGGAATAGTCAAAGAATTTGTTATAGTCAGAAGAGTTAGGGGAACGATATACAGCACAGATGAATATCGTTAGAGAGGGATTATTTAGTTGAAGCCAGATGGTGGAAAACTCAGAAAATTCGAGTGTGTGGGCACGACAACAAGTTAAGTCGTTGCGCACATAGGCACAACATCCAGCTTTGGAACGATAATGAGGATAGAGAAAGTAGGAGGGAACAGAGAAGGGGTTACTGTTAGTTGCCTCAGACAGCTGTGTTTTGGTGAGGAAAAGAAGATGAGGTTTAGTAGAGGAGAGGTGGTGTTCCACAGATTGAAAATTAGATCTAAGACCGGGAATGTTGCAGGAGTCAATGAAGAAAAGTTGAGGGAGGTGTCAAGATATTTTGGGTCTCTAACGAGAGAGCAGTCCGACCTAGGGACATTTCTGGTCCCTTCCCCAGAAGAGGACTCCGAGGCTGGGTTTGGAGTCGCCATTTTTTCTTTATTTTAAGCGAAGAGAGTGTGAATTGTAAGCGCATGTAGTTTTGTGTGAAGGAGGATAGTTGTTTTAGAGGGCAGGCTGTGACTGCCCCCTTGAGTTGTGATATACAAAGGGAAACGTTCACCGAGATCTCAACTTGCTTTAATATAAAGTTCACAGCGACCCCTGAAATTATCCAGACCAGAACTGGTTCGGAACAGAACTAGTCCTATTAGACCTCGCTGGGTGAAAATTATCGTTTCGGTAATTTACTTCCATTGCACATTAATTTGAAGTAGATATTGATATTGCGGTCCGTAAGAATGATTTGAAGGAGTCGGTAGTAAATTATGGCTCACGTTAAATATTTATCAAATGGTATATTCATTAACCTTTTCTTTTCTAGTTCGATATCTACGAGTGAGCCTTTTTCTTATTGTGTTATGGTTAGTGCCATTCTTTGTTGTAGTTTTGAAAGGAACTGGTAAAATATAAAAGTGCACTTAAAGTACATTGACGTTTTTCTCTGACTTATTATTTTTTATGTGTACTTAGGAATGAAGGATTTATATACTCTGGCGTGATGAGTGGTGCTCCGACTCTTAACTTTACTGTTATATATATATACTGTTATATATATATATATATATATATATATATATATATATATATATATATATATATATATATATATATATATATATATATATTATAATGCTGCAGCTTATATATATATATATATATATATATATATATATATATATATATATATATATATATATATATATATATATATATAAATTGTTTTACTTTGCATCTCTACTTTTATATTTAGAAATGAAAAGTTACGTTATTGTGGTGTGATTGGTAGTATTCTGGTTGCTTTTCGAAGAAACAGATGAGTATTATGCAGGTTGAATCGTATTTCTTTTTCATTCACGTATTTTTTGTACTCTGTATTTTGCAATTTTGAAGAACTTCCTATTGCTGCGTGAGGATTAGTCATATTCTGGTTTATAGAATTAGTTTGTCTTTGATGGGAATGGTAAATAGCAAATAAGTCTGGAGGCAGTGTGTGTTAGCTCTATTTTATTTCTCTGCTATGATTCCGTGTTTGTTTTAATCAAAGGATCTGTTATCGTTACATAAAATACTACGTAATGCCTGCTTAATGAATGGAATTTGTCATTTACTTAAATATAACTTGATATTTCCTACTTCAGTCCAGAATTTGCTTAAATGAAATGAAATCTGCTGTTACCAAAAGAAATATCTTTTATTTATGAATGTAATGTACGTAAATGGGGAGCTGTTGTTTTTATTAAAACATTACACAAAGATGTATTTCTTTAGTGTGTATTTTTTTTTGTTTAAACATTACACACATAGAAACTAATAAGTTAAATAATTGAAGTAAATTAGTTTTTTACTGTTATTTAGCACATCTTTCCAACTACTAACAACTGTACCATCTTTTCTTATTCTGCAGCTATCGCCAAACATTGAACTAGTCAGAAAATGGAAAATCATAAAGGTGCTCAAAAGGTGTTTTGTGTTTTGTTCTCTGAATTATTGCGTGTCGCGGTGAAAGGAATACTGATACTGATTAGCACGGCACCGAAGTAAAAATAAAGTGTAATATGAATAATTGAATTAGATAGGCAATGAAATTCTCAAGAACGTACTGTATTTGAAAACACTGAAGGATTTACTAAACACTCGAATCTGGCTATCTCCATTTTTCATGTGGTAATAAATTACTGAAACGCGAGTCACGTACCACCACCACCTCCTATCCTCTTCCTTCTCCTCCTCCTCCTCCTCCTCCTCTCCTCTTCTCCTCCTTCTCCTCTTCTCTCTCCTCCTCCTCCTCCTCCTCCTCCTCCTCCTCCTCCTCCTCCTCCTCCTCCTCCTCCTCCTCCTCCTCCTCCTCCTCCTCCTCCTCCTTATCTGTTCTATCCTTACCTCCTTTATCTGTTCTATCCTTACCTCTTACTAAGTATGTAGCTTCTGTACATGTAGTTTAGTAAACGAGTGACCTCGTTATAGGTCGCAAGGCCTCCTGTCACTCGTCTTTCCTATGTATTCCTATGTATTCCTCCTCCTCCTCCTCCTCCTCCTCCTCCTCCTCCTCCTCCTCCTCCTCCTCCTCCTCCATTTCTCCCTCCTCCTCCTCCTCCTCTTCTCCCTCCTCCTCCTCCTCCTCTTCTCCCTCCTCCTCCTCCTCCTCCTCCTCCTCCTCCTCCTCCTCCTCTCCTCCTCCTCCTCCTCCTCCTCCTCCTCCTCCTCCTCCTCCTCCTCCTCCTTCCTCCTCCTCCTCCTCCTCCTCCTCCTCCTCCTGTGCTACCACGACCACCGCCTCTGTCACTAAATTTCCTGTCACTGCAATTTTGAAGTTTGAATAGCTGCATTGGAAAGATTGTGCGCTAAATCATAATTCGTATGAAGTGTACATGAACATAATTTTTGTCAAGAAAATTTTTTCTCTTATATTATGTTTGTTCAATGTCGATTTGATGTTTGAAAGTGCAGATATTTCTCTCTCTCTCTCTCTCTCTCTCTCTCTCTCTCTCTCTCTCTCTCTCTCTCTCTCTCTCTCTCTCTCTCTCTCTCTCTCTCATCAGTATTAATAGTACGCAACAATTCATGTAAAATGTTCGTCGGTTACTTTTTTTTTTTTTCATTTCCTGCGAGAGTACAAATCATGCCTGTATTTAAAAGTACTGACTGCTATTTCATTGATATCAAATGTTGTGGCAGTCTGCCGGATACAGTTTTTTTTGGCAATCTGCAGGATAGTTTTTTTTTTATACGATTTTTTTTTAGTAATCAAGTTTCGTTATGTGAAGTGATATTGCTACTCACTCTACTCAAATTTTGGTGTTGTTTCAAGTTTGCTTCTTATTATTTTTCATTCTTGTAATTATATTCTTGGAAAATATTATTAGGAGACATAACTATTGTCATTATTATTACTAGTATTATTTTTCAGTTTGTCATGTATTTATTTCCGTCAGAATTTCACACGTGTTTATCTTTTTTACTTATCTGATTTACTTACTGTTGAGGTTTGTCATTCTTTGCCATTACTCTTATTTCCTTCTTAGTTTCGTAAATATTTCTCGAGTTTTCGTATTGGGTTTGTTAAGTGCTCGCATTATTGTGAGTTTCTCTTTAATTTTGTTCCAGGGATATGTAATAAAGAAATAGAGGTAGAAACAATATTGCACACTTTATTGTTACTTTACAGTATATGTTGTTACCTTCATCGTAATTTCTATGTGATGCTTTGCTCAGTATCAACACTTTCAACATAATCTCTTCTCTTTTGTACACATTTCACTATTTTTTTTACTTTCATAGTTGGTTAAATTTTGCTGAAGCTTAGGTATGTTTTCTTTACATTTCTTGAATTATTCTTCTCAGGATACGTGGTAAATGAGCTTTTATATTTCTTTCCTGTTATATTTTTGCCAGTATCTTTCTAACTTTCTCTATTTGATGTGTTTCTGATGAAAATTTTA
>NC_059264.1:10518177-10540677 GCF_017591435.1 Portunus trituberculatus | reverse complement strand
TCATTTTTATTTGATGTATTTCGTAAAACTGGATCTGTTGTTGTTCTGAAGCTTTTCAGTTGAATTTCAGCGTTGCAATATTTGTGTTTGCATTTGACTTTGTAGATTGAAATGCTTGTTTCTGTTTTTTGCATTTAGGCACGTATTTTTCAGCCTCTCCCTCCCCACTCCCCTCTCTCTCTCTCTCTCTCTCTCTCTCTCTCTCTCTCTCTCTCTCTCTCTCTCTCTCTCTCTCTCTCTCTCTCTCTCTCTCTCTCTCTCTCAAGCACATTGTATATAATCAAATAGATGGTTTATGCAGATGTGATTCTAAAAAAAGAGCAAAAAGAAATGAAAAGATCAACTTGTAATTTATTTTAATTTTTTCATGTGTTTCTTGGAGTTTAGTTTCCCTTCTCTTTCCTCTTCTGCCTTATTGATTTCTCTATTGTTTTCTCACTTTCCCTCTCTTCCTTCCCTTTCTCTCCCTTTCGCTTTCTTTTCTTTTTCCTTTCTTTCCTTCATATTCTTTTAAACTTTTTCCCCTAATTTCTGTCCTCTTTTTCCCCGTTGTATTTCGTTTCTCACCTTATTTTCCTCTTATCTTCTTTTTCCTTGTTTTCCTCCCTTTCCCTCACTTTTTCCTTCTGCCTTCTCCCCTCTTCCTTTTCCCATCCCTTCCTGATCTTTCTCTTTCTCTCCAATACCCTTCCCTTCCCGTCCGTTCTTTCCCCCTCTCCTCTCCTTTCCTCACCTTTCTTCCCTCCCCTTTCCTTCCCTTCCCTTCCCTTCCCTTCCCTTCCCTTCCTTTCTCTTCCCTTCCCTTCCCACCGCTGAGTGCTATACTGCTCTAGTTACGTCACTTTTTCCCTGTAACATTGACGCCAGCTTCAGTTCTCACCACGCCTAGCCACGGTTTGCAAAAAGAGTTCTCCAGTGCCTTACGGGATCCAGTGTCCTCATTTCTCCTTCTACCTCTCCCTCCATCGTACGAACTTCTGTCGAGAGTGGCCTAACAATTCTGTGACTGCCTCGGTTTTTGAGTATTGGCGAGTAGTGTGTGTGTGTGTGTGTGTGTGTGTGTGTGTGTGTGTGTGTGTGTGTGTGTGTGTGTGTAATTCACGTGTTTGTTTATATTAGGTATCAAATTTAGTTTTAGGGTTCTGATTTAATTAATTTGTGTATAATCGATCTAGTCACTAAGCTAACGATTTTCTATATATCTGTGTGTGCATGAGAGAGAGAGAGAGAGAGAGAGAGAGAGAGAGAGAGAGAGAGAGAGAGAGAGAGAGAATGTTTTACTGAGGGAAGCAAGGAAGCAGAAAGGGAGGTTGTGTTCGAGACAGGGAGAGGGTAAGGGTGGTGCTGGAAGTTGGAGAGGGGGAAGTTTAGATAAAAATAGATAGATAAAGAAAACGAGGATAACTACAGATCAAAAAAAAGTTCGAGGTCTGCCTATTAACTCAGACTATTATTCTTAACCTTTCCTTGTTTTACAGCCGCCGACATCTTCAAAGTAGGTAGAAACTGCAAAATCTACACTTTATAAACCCTTTCTTTCTTTTAGATGCTTATTAATATCCCTTGCATTACTTTCGTAGTTGGTAGCTGTTCCGCATCTCGGTGAATACAATGCCTAGATTAACTATTTTCAACACACTCTTCTGGAAATTATAGTTCATGGGGTTTTCAGGGGAGGGTTTCAACATTGCTCTTAGAAATGAACAAGAACTCTATGTTATCAAAGGGGAAGCATTAATTATAACGAGGAGACTGCCAACCTTTACCTGCTGCTGTCATGTTGAGCACTCACCCCTCATACACGCAACACCCTTACCATCACCACCGAGCATCCCTTTCCATAAACCTTCTATTAAGGCAACAACTTGATTGCTGAGTTTGTTCCATTATTTTACAACTCTATTTGATGATTAATTCTCTCCTATATCTTTCTTTAACTATTTCAAGCTTAACCCTTTCAATACCGAGACGCATTTTTTACCTTGACTTTTGGGTATGATTCAACGAGTTTATTTACATTAGGAAGTTTCTATACAAGTCAGAAGATTAATGGCCAGAGCCTTCACTATTTCAATCCCCACATAAGTTTCTGAAGCTGTATAAAGTCACCAAACAGTAACCAGAATGAATATGAAAACGCAGCATGGTTCTGAATGCGTTAAACCAGTTACGTTTTGCTGTAACCTGATTATAGACCACATTGCCTCCTCTATTACCACTACCTACAGATTCCCCATAACACGCCCCATAAACACAAGTCAGATGGCCGACAACATTCATCTGCTGCGTTTGTTTTATTTACTCACCACTCAGCGCCACGTAACACACCTGACAAACACTTGACCCTCATGAGTGTTCGCAGCAGCTCACTCGAGTCAATAAGGTGAAGGGAGCAGCTTTGTATTGGCTCTACTTTCTGATTTCTAGGGATAGCATTCTCACATGTACCAGTGAAACGAGGGGAAGGATTATCTTAGCTCTGTTCTGTCTTCCTTCCACCTGTTGTAAGGAGAAAGTTGGAGTGTTAAGCAGATAAAGAAAAAGAGGAAGACAGGGAGATATGGATGGATATATGGAAAGAGTGGGTGTGTTTGGCTCGTGAAATGAGGTTCTCTCTCTCTCTGCCTTCTCTTTGTCTCATTCTCTTCACATGTTAGGCGAAAGGTGGAGTGTTAAGGGAACGGACAGAGAGGAGTAGAGGAAAGCAGTGTTTGAGACAGCTGTAAGGAATGTGTGACTGACTGGCTGTACTTGACTTGAGGAAGGAGCCCCTCTCTCTCTCTCTCTCTCTCTCTCTCTCTCTCTCTCTCTCTCTCTCTCTCTCTCTCTCTCTCTCTCTGGAGAACAAAGGATGGCCGTAAAGGTGGATAGCTTGTTGAGGGAGTGTGGGAAATAGATGGACCGATGAAGAGATGATGGATAAATATAAATTGATAGATAGATAATTTATTAACCACATCAGAACAAAAGAAAATATACTGAAGGAAAAGAAAAACGTTATTGCTACTTTTAACGTGTGTGTGTGTGTGTGTGTGTGTGTGTGTGTGTGTGTGTGTGTGTGTGTGTGTGTGTGTGTGTGTGTGTGTGTGTGCACTGTACATTGGCTTCATGTGTTATATAATCCCTTAGAGAGAGAGAGAGAGAGAGAGAGAGAGAGAGAGAGAGAGAGATTATGAGAGTTCTTAATTATTTTGAAGCCATATTTTTATTCTAATCTGGTATAATAAATGAGAGAATTAAAACAGACATTTATAATCACCGCTGGTATTTGTTTTATTAGATATTTTGAACAAATTTTTGTGTGGATTTTGTGCTCGTGTGGCGGATATAATTATGATTTAGTGTGTGTGTGTGTGTGTGTGTGTGTGTGTGTGTGTGTGTGTGTGTGTGTGTGTGTGTGTGTGTGTGTGTGTGTGTGTGTGTGTGTGTGTGTGTGTGTGTTCAAATTGCTACTTAACATATCCTCTTTAATATTTATCAAGTTTTATTTTTTCTTTGTATTGTCAGATATTCAAGTTTAAAATTTTTCCCAGAGCTTCTCATAACGGGGACGCATAGCACAGACTTCCTTACCTCGTCTGAGTCGGTTTAACATGCAACAATTTGAATAATAGTTGGAGGAGACTTGTATTGTTCGCTTGCATCGCTAGAGGTGATTTTGTTGCAAGTCTTCTGTGGTGGCCTGTGATGCCTCTTATATATGTCAATGGCAAGGCTCAAGTTGTCAGTTTCAGCTTGTTTATGATGACTTAAGAAGATATTAGACACAATGTATGCGGTATTTATAATCATCTACAATAAAGAAAAGGCATGAAAACTCAAGGATGCAGTTACCGCTCCAGTGTTTGCCGGTGGTAGAAGAGCATGAAAAAAAAAAAAAGATCCAGAATAGTTAATGATTAAAGAAGAACGTACCTAATAGCAGTGAAATGGGGAATCAAGACTTATTAAAACTGATGCAAGCAGCTTCAAATATAACATTGATAGGAAACATGCGAGTGTTGCTTAGCTTGAGAAATGGCCACTTTTCAAGGAGACAAGCTTATCTCCTCAATATCTATATGTCAAAATGCTAACCACTGGTGATGTATTTGAAATAATGATTGGACTAAAATAATTGGACAGTGTTTGATTTCATATGGTTGAGTTGATTTAATGTGTGAAAAACGGCTTTTCAATTAATGATTCAATATAGTGATATTAATTAGACAGTGTTTGATATCAGCTCGTCATATTCATTCATCGAAGGATAAAACTGCTCTTGAAATAATGATTCAATGAGTTTGCATTAATTGGACGGTACTGTAAAATATCTGCAAGTGTAGGAGAGAAAAACCCAACACTGATTATACAACACTGTTTAATATGAATAGCTTTTTATCATAGCTTTACTCAGTTCAATAGAGATGATTTGTTTGTTACCAGTTAGTCTAGGTCACTCAATTCTGGGAAATGAACACACACACACACACACACACACACACACACACACACACACACACACACACACACACACACACACACACACACACACACACACACACACACACACACACACACACGGAAAAAATGTCTTTGCCCTAATGATGCAACAGTTCATTATCAGCGATTGTTCTGTTATTAATTCATTACAAAGAAAAAAAAAAACCCCGCTGCCGTGTAATTACTGTTGACTTAAGTGAAAGAGAACCAATCCGCGGAATGCTCAGACAACACAACGTAATGAGAACGTACAAGTGTTGCTGACCCAGTGCTGGAGGAGGAGAGAGGGGAAGAAAGAAAACAACGTCTATAATGAGAAAAAAAAAACTGTGTGATGGAAGTACGTGTGGTTTACCCAATTCTGCAGGAAAGTAGAACGGTTTCGGCAGTAATTATACATTAAGGCTGCACTCACAGGGGAGATCAAATCAAGAGTAAAAGATGCGCCATTTCGAAGCGACTCATTAGTTATAGATACGGGAAGTTGTAAGGATAATGATGGGGTTGAATAATGAAATACCTTACTACTTGAAGACTCTCCTCACTCGGGAAGCTCATGTTGGGAGGTATTGATAGTTCAGGATGACCAAGGAAGCAGCAATTGAAGATAAATACTTGGGATTTCAAGAACTATAAAGAAGGTGAATGATAAATGAACTAAGGTTATAGTTATGTTATTGATACTGGGAACTGTAAGAACTAAAGAGAGGCAGACTAACAGATTATTATTAGATTATACACTGGGAAGTTCAAAAGAAAAGATCAAAGTTCAGAATAATCTCCGTTAAGAAAGGAGTCCGTGCAGTAATGACACTCTAGGGGATAGGATCAGATTGCAAGGAAAGGTAAAGTTCGAATGATCTGCATGGAAGAAGTTCTTTACTGATACATTAGCGACTGATGGTGGCTGGGAACGGTAAGAGTGGCGAGGGGAAGCTGAGTAATAGAAGTGTCTTAGGATATTGTGGGGATGTGCATAAAGTAGGAAATTCAGATTGCGAAGACAAGATAATAGTTCCTCTTAATTTTGGTCAAGAAAAAACGAAAAAAAAAAAAATAATAAAACTGCGGATAGATACGGGAAGCTTTTTACGTAAGAATTATGAGAAGGCTAAATGATAACAAACACTTGGGTTATCATGAAAAGAATGAATATTTGCTTCACTTCAAGAACTGCATGTATAACCCATGTATTGTTAATTAACTGACAGAAAAATAAATAAAAAATAAGATAAATAGATAAGTAAATACAAATGAAATAATGGCCTGCCAAAACAGTTGCTTTTATATTTCATTCATATTCACAGGTCATGACTACACGGTACCAAAAACATCACATCGCATTCCTTTGGTTTTGCCTGACGCTTTTTGCCTTTGTATGGGGCTGGCTCCATAGTAGGTCTTTTTCAATTATAATTTTAGTTGCCCTTGCTGGTGTCCCTCCTACATAAGAAAAACATTAAGCAGCGCATTCTCAAAACAATTTCGCTTCAAAGGCCGCAAAGATCACTGGTTTGGCCCTCGGAATGATTCTCCTATTGATGATGCAGAATACTCGTTCAACTATCACTGGAATCACGAAAACACTTGAAAACGCCAATAACTTCCACCACAGTCTGCGAGAGAAGGAATGATGGAATGCCGAAGGATATTGGTTTGCACTGCGCTATTTTGGTTTTGTTGTTCGGGAGATAAATGGCGTGACGTGGGTTATTTTGGGGCAGGTGAGGGGTGAAACAGAGGTGGTTTAGTCATGGGTAGAGATGAGATAAGGAATATGCAGACCAAGACATCTATTCAAGACCTTTGGCTAATTCTACTTATCTTTAAGGGAAGTGTCAATCATGCGGGCCTTCTCTTTTAATTTTTGTTGTCCTTGGCCACCTTCCCCTCTTGCATAAATGAAAAATGACCTCTTAGATAATAACTAGATAAATTAAAATGATGAATGCGTAAAAATTAAATCCATCCATCTAACTAATTGACCAAAAATAAATGGATAAACGAAATACAAAGATAAAAAAAAAACCACAAGATAAGGAAAAAAAAAAGTCAAATAAGTAAGAAAATAATTAAGAATCATCATCGAACATATAATTCTAATCGAACACAACTTGACTATCTCGTGTAAAGGCTTAGTGTGGGTTATGGAAGTATATCTCATTACAGTTCACTCAAGCATAAGTGAGTCCTGTAACTGCATGCATCATATTCCGACAACTTGCCTTCCATCTACTTGTCATCAGTCAGGCATACACACCAATCCAAATTACGAACCAATCATCTTCAAATCCGTCGTGACAAGATATTCGAGGGAAGTTTTGGTGAGCGTGCGTGAGAGGCGGATGCTGCAGGTGGAGTTGAAGGCTGATAGTGGAGGTGGAGGCTGATGGTTCGGGGGCGGATGCACGATGCGGCGAGGAAAGCTAGAAGGTTTATTGATGAGCTGAGAGAAGGCGTGCAGGGGATGAGTGAGACGGATGAAGCGGAAAATCAGAGAGAGAGAGAGAGAGATAAAAAAAAAAAAGATAGATGAATTATTTACTTTGACAAAATGATTTAGGAAGTGAGAATAATATTATTATGACTACTACTGCTGTAACTATTATTACTTCTACTACTACCACTACCACTATTACCTCTACCACTACTACTACCACTTCCACTAATACTACTACTATTGCCACCACCACCACCACCACCACCACCACCACCACCACCACCACCACCACCACCACCACCACCACCACCACCACCACCACCACCACCACCACTACTACTACTACTACTACTACTACTACTACTACTACTACTACTACTACTACTACCACCACCACCACCACCACCACTACTACAACAGGCCCACCATCTCATATCACCATTACAATTATCCCATGCAAAAAATTTAACTTCTACTATTACACACAGTTCGCCACTCTCACTGTTCCTTGTGTCTGTGTTAGCAAGGTAGATTAGCGTTGGGTTCATGGCAGCACTTGGAGCACGCTGAGTATATGGCTCGGGGAGAGAAGGAAAGAAGTGGAAGTAAGCAAGGATGTCCGGTACAGAATCTGCCACATGCCACCTGCAGGATTAATAAATAGCTTTCTACTGTTTCCTTGACTTTTTTTTTATTGTTTTTAGGTCTTTTTTCTGCCAGCACGTTCACATACAGATAGGTGCCTCTCCTGTTCCTCCTCCTCCTCCTCCTCCTCCTCCTCCTCCTCCTCCTCCTCCTCCTCTTCTAAATTCCATAGCTTCTTCACTGTTGACTTTTCCATCTCCTTCCGTTGTCTATTCTCCAATTCTTCCTCCTACTCCTCCTCCAGCTATCGTTTTTACTTATCAACTTGTTCTTCGTCGTCTTCATTCTGTAATTCATCTCTCTCTCTCTCTCTCTCTCTCTCTCTCTCTCTCTCTCTCTCTCTCTCTCTCTCTCTCTCTCTCTCTCTCTCTCTCTCTCTCTCTCTCTCTCTCTCTCTCTCTCTCTCACCTAATTTCACTCGTTTCTTTACATCCTTCTTCTCTTCCTTCCTCCTTCTAGCAACGGTTGAGGTGAATGAACGAGAAGGAGGAAGAAGAGGAGACATGAAGAGAGAAGACGAATGAAAGGAGAAAGATGAGGAATTATTTTTCAGTTGAAGAAATAGATAGATAGTTAGATAAATAGATAGATAGATAGATACATAAAGAGAGAGAGAGAGAGAGAGAGAGAGAGAGAGAGAGAGAGAGAGAGAGAGAGAGAGAGAGAGAGAGAGAGAGAGAGAGAGAGGCTAATTATGGCTAAGGAAAAATCGAGATATGAGCGATGTGGGAATTAGAATGACGAAGAGGACGGAGAAGGAGGAGGAGGAGTAGGTAAAGAAGAGATTGACTGAGAAAAAGAAGATAATGATGATTGTGATGAGAGAGAGAGAGAGAGAGAGAGAGAGAGAGAGAGAGAGAGAGAGAGAGAGAGAGAGAGAGAGATTTAAGTAGAATGGATTAAGAATGAGAAGAGGATTTGGGTGGAATGAATGAGAATTGAGTGTGGGAGAAAAGGAGGAGGAGGAGGAGGAGGAGGAGGAGGAGGAGGAGGAGGAGGAGGAGGAGGAGGAGGAGGAGGAGGAGGAGGGGCAACGAACTAATACCGAGTTATATTAAACCTTGTTGACAAGTGAAAAAGAAAAGTCCCTTGAAGATTGTGTGTGTGTGTGTGTGTGTGTGTGTGTGTGTGTGTGTGTGTGTGTGTGTGTGTGTGTGTGTGTGTGTGTGTGTGTGTGTGTGTGTGTGTGTGTGTGTGTGTCACAGTTATTTACTCTATATCTTTGTTTTTTTTTATTTTGCTTTAATGTTTGGTCGTTTGTTTTACATCATTTATTGTTTTTTTTTTCTTTTTGATTATCTCGTCATTTGATCATTTTTGCGTATTTCTCCTATCTATTCAATTTCTTTTCTTGTATTTTTCTTGCGTTCCTTAATTAAGTCTCTCATGTTATCGGCAAACATACACCCACGTGCCCTGCATCCATCCTCCCACACACACACACACACACACACACACACACACACACACACACACACACACACACACACACACACACACACACACACACACACACACACACACACACCTGAATATAAAGGAATAGATCATACTACACATCACCAAAAGCAACGTATGGCATTTTTAAAACCACCAACAAAAATTAATGGCATAAAATGAATATATTTTGCCGTTTTTAGCCGGTGCAATTTTTGGAGGTTGGTTGTAGAGTAAGTGAAGGTATCTCAGAGTGGTTAGAAATTCAAGGAAGTACGTAGTAAGATAGCGAGATTAGAAATTCCTATCAGTGCGAGACTATATAAACTCTTATCGGTGAGACTAGACATTCGTGTCAATTTTTGAGAAACGCTTGACACTCAGCATGGCTATTTTCAAAAGCCACGTAGATAAAGCTGAGTTGTCGAGTACGTATGTTCCTCTAGTAAATAGTGTAGAAAACATGTGTCAATAAAACTATTTAAAAAAAAAAACGAAAAACCACTCGCATATATCCGTGTCACTTCAACTTTAATCCCTTTTGAGTGTAGTGGTGGTGTGGTGCGGAAGTGATTCAAAATCTGTCCTCACTACCACTTTTTTTTCTTCCTGCTGATGGAAAAACTGGGCCTTTGATGACCAACCCAGTGATCTACAGTATGGTTTCTTCCTCCCTCACGTTTTTTCTATGGTGTTTTCCACGCAGATTTTACCGAGAAAGCGTTGACCTCCTACTAGTGTTAGTCCCGGAAAGACTCGACAATTTATGGCAAACTTAAGACTTTTACTTGAAAACACCACCTTTACCTCTTCCTTTACCCCTTTCCCTTCCGTCCACTGCCAACTGAAAAAGATCGAGAGAGAGATAGAGAGAGAGAGAGAGAGAGAGAGAGAGAGAGAGAGAGAGAGAGAGAGAGAGAGAGAGAGAGAGAGAGAGAGAGAGAGAAAATAGCATAAAATCCTTGAAATAATGTATCATTACTCTTGTATAAAAAATAGAAGTGAAAAACATAATACGCTATTGAACCTGTGTTGGAAAGGTAATTCAATTCTCCGGTAAGGAAAAGAAAGATAAAGAAAGACATGAAAGAAAAAAAAAGAATGAAATAATTAATGTTTCTTCTGGAATAAATGTGTCGTTAATCTTTTGAAGAAAAAAGTAATGAAAAAAAAAATGCTTTACACTTTCTTCTTTAATCAGGTTTTTAGAGTTGATTTGACTGTCGGCTAGTTTATGAATAATGCCAAAAAATTAAAAAAAAAAAAAATAAATAAATAATGGATGCATAGATATTGCGTCTTTAATTTTGTTAAGCCTCTCAAAATAAATGAAGAGAAAAATACATTACACTTTCTTTAACCAGTTTTGTAAACCTGGTTAGATCCTCAACCTGTTGATAAATAAACAGATGAATAAAGAAAGAAACAAATAAACAGGTGAGAAATATTGATTCTTGAATAAATGCTTCCTGAATCTTCTAAAGAAAAAATCAAAAGAAAAAATACTTTACACTTTATCTAACTTGTTCGAGAAGAAAGTTCACCAAAAGTGAAGTAAGGTGAAGTAAAGCAGATAAGTAAGGTATGCCGTCATAAACCAATGTTTTGTTAATCTTGTAAAAGAATGATTTTTTTAAACTATTTATTGAATCTTCTATGGAGAGTTTAATTTCATTCACACAAAGGTGATAAAAGGTAAAAAAAATATTAAAAAGAAAAAAAAACTATCGTTTTGAATAAATATGTATAGTAAAAAATGATGGAAGGAAAGATTTTCTACCTTAGTGAATGTGTTTGGAGTTAATTACCGGAGGTATGGACATTTGATATTTTATTTACTTTGAAATGCAATTATGCGAAAAATAGCGAATTAAAAAAAATGCATAAATATCCTCACAATAATGATTGACGAGAAAATGTGTATTTTGTAAATATATTTTTTATGCAAGAGTGGAAAACTGGCCAAGGGCAACATAAAGAGTGAAGTAAGAAAAGGTGCACTTAGTTGCCAGTTCCCGTGCAGGTTCGAGAGAGAGAACCAAAAAAAAGGATAAATGTTTTGAAATCTCCCTCGGAAATGAGGTCAAATAATACGAAGATGGAAATACAAAAACACGTAGGGTATTCCAGAGTTTACCAGAGAAACGTATGAAAGAATGAGAGTACTGATTAACTCTTACAATAAAGAGTTGGTCAATTAGCAAGATCAGAAGAGCAGTTAGCATGAAAAAAAAAAACAGAAGAAAGCAAGAGATGCGACATTCCGGAGGTGAGAAAAAGACTGAAGACATTATGTTAGAGGAGAGGAATTGATGAGACAAAAAGCTCTTGATACCACACTATCTAATAAAACTGTGTGAGTGGAACACCTCCCATTCATGCGAAGATTACTCCATATATGGGCGGATAAGGCCCTTGTACAGAGTTTGCATTTTTGGGAAGGGTGTGAGAAAAAATGGCAGAAACGCCTCAGAAACCCTAACTTCATAGAAGCTATTTTAGCAAGATATGAGATAAGCTTCCAGTTTAGATTATAAGTTAAGGGCAAACCGAAGTTATTCATTGTAGAAGAGGGAGGACAGTTGAGTATCATTGAAGAAGAGGGGATAGTTGTCTGGAAGATTGTGTCGAGTTGATAGATGGAGGAATTGAATTTTGAGGCATTGAACACTACTAAGTTTTCTCTGACCCAATCAGAAATCTTAGAGAAATCAGAAGTCAGGCGTTCTGTGGCGTCCCTGTGGGATCTGTTAACGTTCTGAAGGGTTGGTCGTCTCTGAAAAGACATGGAAAAGTGTACGGTAGTATCATCACCGCAAGAGTAAACAGGGCAATAGGTTTGGTTAAGATCATTAACGACTAATTGGAATAGAGTGGGTGACAGGACAGAAACTTGAGGAATACCACTGTTAATACAATTAGCAGAACAGTGGCCGTCTACCACTGCTGCAATAAAACGGTTGGAAAGGAAACTTGAGATACAGTAGAAGAGAGAAGGATAGAAACCGATGGAGGGCAGCTTTGAGATCAAAGCTTTGCGCCAGACTTTATGAAAAGCTTTTGATAAATGCAGCTGTAAAACTTTCACCGAAATCTCCAAGAGAGGATGATTAAGACTCAGTAAGGAAAACCAAATTGATAGTAGAGCGGCCTTGTCAGAAGACAAACTGGCGATAAGATAGGAGATTGTGAAATGACAGAAGTTTGAGAATCTTCCTATTGAAAATAGATTAAAAACTTTAGATAAGCAAGAGATTAAAGCTATAGGGCGGTAGTTTGAGGGATTAGAATGGTCACGAATAAGGTGAAGGGAAGGTAGAAGTCGATAGATTGAGTTGAAAAAAAAAAGTAAATTTGTTGGAGATATTTTAGGCTAGATGCCAGAAGTCTCGTGGGAAGTTTGATTTTGAAAGGTTTTGACATATTTTATTAATGAAGGAGCGTTTGATAAGTTGGAGAACAGACATGGCATCAATCCTGGCAGAAATATAAAGCGAATGAAATTCAGGTGATGGAAGGCTCTAGTATCTTTTGCGGGCAACCTCTCCATCACATATAGCACGAGAATAGGCTGTGTTAAACAATGATTTGGAAGGTTACGATTTATATCAATCTCTCTCTCTCTCTCTCTCTCTCTCTCTCTCTCTCTCTCTCTCTCTCTCTCTCTCTCTCTCTCTCTTATATTCTTTTCTGGACTTCTTATCACGTGTGCAAGAAAAAAGCAAGATTATTCCTGAACTAGCAAGAGTGGGGCTTAAAACTTGTGATATTAAGCATCCCTGTGCAAAATTTTCTACTGTCTCTCGCCTCTATTTTGTTCAGTGTAATGCAAGAGCTAACCAGCATTCTCAATCATCCACTCCTTTTTTTTCTGTCAAGCTCTGAATCTCCCTACTTGTTCCTTACTTCCTGTGACTTGAAGGAAGGTTTTAGGACACTTACATTCCTCTTTTGGATTATTATTATCTTTATTTATGAGCTGATACGTCAATGAGATTTTTTTCTTTATCTTTTTTTTTCTTTTTTTTTCTGTGTGTGTTGACCTCCGTCAGTGTTCCTCTTACGTGAGCAAATGCGATTCACTTTCATTCCGCAGCGAAAAGCGATTGAGATTTGCCATTTCCGCGTGATCAAGAAAGCTGAATGAGGAATCAGCTTAATAATGCCATGAATCACTCGTTGATCCCTGCGTCATGAGGAGGATGGCCGGGGTCAATGAACAACAACCTTCCTTGTTACGCGTTTTCTACTTGCGGTATGAAAGGCTCTCTCTCTCTCTCTCTCTCTCTCTCTCTCTCTCTCTCTCTCTCTCTCTCTCTCTCTCTCTCTCTCTCTCTCTCTCTTTTCATCAAACTTTTACATTTTCCTTCCTTTCTCCGCATCCTCTTCCTTCCTTCATTCCTTCCTTCTACTCTTGATACTCCTATTCCTTCTTCCTCCATCGTCCTTTATCGTTTTTCTTACCTTCATTCTCCTTGCTCTCCTTTCTTGTGCCTTCTTAACTAGTTCACATCTCCCTTTCAAATACCAGCACCATCATCATCATCACCTCCTCCTCCTCCTCCTCCTCCTCCTCCTCCTCCTCCTCCTCCTCCTCCTTTTCCTTCTCTTCCTCCTCCTTTTCCTCCTCCTCCTCCTCCTTTTCCTCCTCCTCCTCCTCCTTTTCCTCCTCCTCCTCCTCCTCCTCCTCCTCCTCCTCCTCCTCCTCCTCCTTTTCCTCCTCTTCCTCCTCCTCTTTCCAACCTTCCTTACCACCTTCCTCCTCACAACTTTTCTCTGCATCCGCTTGGCTCTTCCTCTTCCTCCTCCCCCTCCTCTTCCTCCTCCTCCTCGTTCTAGGCTTAAAGTGGATCACAGTTGCATTACACTGGGCTCACTTACTCTGCCTCAGCTTCTCAGGCTCCCCTTACTGAGTTAAGCAGGGCAAGCTCAGCAGATCGCCTTTAATTCATTCTTCATTAGTGGGAGTTTTATTATGTTTGAGGGGAAAGTTCATCAAGGGTAACATAAAGTGTAAAATATAAAATAGGGTCGTATTAGTTGCTAGTCCCCTGCAGGTCTGAGGGAGTTAGCCAATATGAAAGGGATAAGTGTCTTGAAACCTCCCTCTTAAGTGAAGTCAAGTCATAGGATGTTGGAAATACAAAAGCAGGTATGGAGTTCCAGAGTTTGCCAGAGAAAGGTATTGATGATTGAGAGTATTAGAGTAGATTGAAGTCTTATTTTATTTATTCTCTTTATTTTTTGCTGATTTATTTTTCTGTTTTGTGTCTTTTTGTAGGGTACAGGTGGAGGTGAATGGGATATGTAGAATTTTTTTTTATCTATTACTTTGATGGAGTGTTCTGTATAGTTATCTGAGTTGATTTGTTATTAGATGGTTTGAAGGATTTAGGGAAAGAATATTAAGTGTGTTTATTTTTTTTTTTTTGTTCGTGTGTATTATTGTTCTCATTCTCCGTCCTCCTAGTTCTTGTCTTCTTTATCTTTGTCTTCATTATCCTCCTTTTTCTCTTCCTCCTTTATCTTTCTCAACGATATCATCTTCATCATCGTTTTTTGCTTGCTCTCTTTCTCATTGCTTCTGTCTTCCTCTCCTTTCTTATCTTTTTCCTATTCATATACTTTACCCTGCTTGTCCTTACTCTTGCTCATCCCCCTCCTTCATTTTTCTCTTTACTGCGTCGTCCTCATCCTCTTTGTCCTTGTCTATATCCTCATCTTCATCTGCTTCCCCTCCTCTTCATGCGCTAAGATTCCAGCTTAGGACAAGACACTCTCCTATCCTTCGTTTGTGCTAGACCAGGACACCTACACGAGACAATCTATGTAAGTCAAGCTCCATCCATCCATCCATCTATCTATTTTATCTATCTGTCTGTCTATCTACCTATTTTTCTGTCTGTCTGTCTTCCTTTCTGTCCGTCCATTTACAGACATGTACGTACACCTGATGGGTAATTTTCGGCTACACATTTTGAAGTGACTAACGGTAAGTATTGGGAAAGGAGAGTGCTGATTATGGTGGCGGTGTTATAGAGATAATCGTTTCGTTTGGGATCACAGTAAAGCGCACTGGTGTATTGACTTTTTCCCTCATAGCTGCTTAGGTTCTCTAAATACAATGTTTTAATCAGTTCAAAGTTATTTTTAGAGCAAGGGTACTTTGATTCCAGCAACGCCTGACCTTTAACACATTCCATTAGGCGCGAGATCAGGACAAGGGTAACAAAATTAATGAAAAAAGGTCTCTTTGAAATGTCGATCCTAAAGTGACAGTATTCAATGGCAATAGTTCACTTGGCTGCACTTAACGACTGTATTATTAAGTGGTTCATTCACTGGAGAGCTTGGAAGTATAAAAAATGTGGAGACTCGTTCATTGCCTTCACTTATTCATGATTGTTCCTCGGAGTGTGCGAGGGGAAAGGAAAATATTTACTTGGAAGTCCGCCTCGTTACCTCAAATTACTCCGTACTCAACTTAGCCGCGCCACCAACTTGGGGTATTCACCTAATTACAGATTAATGAGTGCTCTCTCTCTCTCTCTCTCTCTCTCTCTCTCTCTCTCTCTCTCTCTCTCTCTCTCTCTCTCTCTCTCTCTCTCTCTCTCTCTCTCTCTCTCTCTCTCATACCTTCCTTTCCTCCCTTTCTTTTTTCAATTTTCTTCCTTTTCTTCTTTCCATCCTCTCCTCTCCCTGTCCATCTTTATATACTTAATTGCAGCATCGGGGTTCAGAATTTCCCATCTTCCTCTCCCTCCCCTTCTCCCTCTCCCTCTCCCTTATCCTCTCCATAAATGAAAAAAGTGGCGGGAATAAAAGAGGGAGAGAAATATTTGATCTATTTTTGAGTGACGGCGACACGGTAAAGCTTTCTTTAATGAGGCGAACTGTAGGTTAGTGGCCGCGTCTTCTTCTTGCTTCCCTGATTACCTTTGTTTTTTCCCCGTGTGTGTGTGTGTGTGTGTGTGTGTGTGTGTGTGTGTGTGTGTGTGTGTGTGTGTGTGTGTGTGTGTGTGTGTGTGTGCAAGTGATGGAAGGAAAGGCTTGGGGAAGAGGGAGAAAGAGGGTGAGTGTTAGAGAAAAAGGGAATAATTTAAGAAGGGTAAGAAATATAAGAAAGGAGAGGGAAAGAGGAAACAGATAACGAAAAAAGGGAGGAAGAGAAGAAGGATGGGAAGAAAAGGGGAAAAAAGGAGAAGGCAGTGGAAAAGGACAATCTAGCAACATATTGATAAAGATAAAGAAAATTAAAGAAGTAGGTAAGAGAATATGAAAAGTAAGAAATGAAGTAAAAAAAGTAAAAAATGAAAAAAAAGTTGTGTGTGTGTGTGTGTGTGTGTGTGTGTGAGAGAGAGAGAGAGAGAGAGAGAGAGAGAGAGAGAGAGAGAGAGAGAGAGAGAGAGAGAGTTCACAGTCATATATACATGCAATCTACAGCTCCATGATTCGATGCACCAATGTGATAATTAGAGCGATACATTATATTTCCTTGTTCAGCATCAAACCAAACTTTTAATTTTCATCCTTTCAAAACAACTTTTTTCTACCCTAAATAAGCCTTTTTATTTCTTTTTCTTTTCTGGCCTAACCAATACCTTTTTCCTTCCAACAAAACCAACTATTTTTTTTCCTGAATTTTTTTTTTATTATACAGCAAGAATGAAAACCTTTTATTCTAATTTAGATTGTCAGTATTTTACTTATTTCTTTTTATTTATACCATGTGGGCTTTTCACGAGAATTTATGGGCTAAAGGGAATACTTTTTAGGGTACCTCCTATCTCAAAGCTCACCCGCTAGGAAACCGTTGCCCCGAGTGAGGAAGCCCAACCTACACTCGGACCGTGGACAGGATTCGAACCCATGCGCTTGGAGACCCCACGGACCCCAAAGCACGCATGGTTCCACTGTACCACGGCGGCCCCTTCTAGAATAAAGTTCTTATCTTCAAAAAGGAATATCAAACTTTTCTGTACTAAACTTTGTACACACCATCATCTTAACTGCGTCCATCTTGTTAATGAAAGAGGTGACCATTCTTAGTCTTCTCATTGGCAAACTCTGTAACTTCTTTTATAGTTTCCTTGCCTACCAGTTCGCAGTACGTACAAGACTCTACTTACTCTCACCTAAATTCCATCCATCTCATTAATTCAAGAGGTAACTAGTCTTTCACTCCTCTCACTGGTAAGCTCTTTATTTCTCGTTATCTCTTAGTTCTCCTTCCTATGACTTATAATTCTGGTCTCATTATAACACCTTCATTGGCGATCTTGTGTACTTACTGTGTCCCTTTGTCTCCCTTCTAACGACCTACAATAATGCCACCTGGAAAATCAGCAGCTCTCCGCCAGTTTCTCATTGTTTTCCTGTTCTTTCATTTACAAAACATTCAATAATAAACTGAAACTCGCCTCTTCTGCTCCCTTTATTTTTTTCTTTTACTGCCCACCTTATTAATGCAGGAGTTAAATTAAGCATTACCTTCACAACTACTTCCCTGATGGTGACTTGTGCTACTTTCACATGTTAACTCCTCTATTGCGTCATCTCTCGTTTCTATTTGCTCCTCTAATCTATGCACTGGAAAACTGTCAACAGGAAACTCTGGAACTCTTAGCCTGTGGTTGCTTTATTTCTTCGTATGACTTTGATTCTCTTGGAGGGGAATATTTTCACCATCGTCTTTAAGATTATGAAATTGAGACAGGGTGGGCAGAGGTGATCTTACATAATAGAACAAGCAAGGAGGGACTGGGATGATTGAAATATATGTGAGATGTGTGTGTGTGTGTGTGTGTGTGTGTGTGTGTGTGTGTGTGTGTGTGTGTGTGTGTGTGTGTGTGTGTGCCACTGACTGCCTCTACATTATGTAATTCAGGGAGGTGGAAAGGTGAGGAGAGAATGGCAAAGAAAAGAGGAAGGGGGAAGGGGGGACTAGGATGTTGAAACTAAAGAAAATAATAAATTGAAGGAAATGAGAAAATGGTGAAAAGGAGAGAGGAGAAAATAAGAATAAGAGAGAAACAGAGAAATAGCTTGATAATAGGAAGAGAGGAAAAAAGTGGCGACGGAAATAATGAGGAAGACTAAGAATAAACAATAACGACAACAACAACAACAACAACAACAACAACAACAACAAACGATTACAGCAACGACACTGGCAACAGCAGCAACTAAACTAAATGAAGAAAAACATCGATGACAAAATTCTCTCTCTCTCTCTCTCTCTCTCTCTCTCTCTCTCTCTCTCTCTCTCTCTCTCTCTCTCTCTCTCTCTCTCTCTCTCTCTCTCTCTCTCTCTCTCTCTGGATACATAGCATTGCCAACAATTAAATGCCATTAATTTTGTACTCCTGTCAGACTCGTTAGGATAAATAAACCTTTTAAACAGTCTCTCTCTCTCTCTCTCTCTCTCTCTCTCTCTCTCTCTCTCTCTCTCTCTCTCTCTCTCTCTCTCTCTCTCTCTCTCTCTCTCTCTCTCTTCTCATCTCTTGTCTGTTGTTGTTTCTGTTGTGTGTGTGTGTGTGTGTGTGTGTGTGTGTGTGTGTGTGTGTGTGTGTGTGTGTGTGTGTGTGTGTGTGTGTGTGTGTGTCTGTTCTGTTTGTTTTTCATCCTTTGTTCTTGTACCTATTTGCTTCTTTCTCAGGTTTTCATGTTTCTTTCTATTTTAGTTTTTTTCTTTTCTTCTTCTTCTTCTCTCTTCTTCTTCTTCTTCCTTCCTTCCTTCCTTCCTTCCTCCTCTCTCCCTCTCCCTTTTTCCTCCTTCTTTCTTCCTTCCTCCTTCCTTCCTTCCTTCCTTCCTTCCTTCCTTCCTTCCTTCCTTCCTTCCTTCCTTCCTCCTCTCCTCCCTCCCTCCCTCCCTCCCTCCCTCCCTTCCTCTCTTCCTTCCTTCCTTCCTTCCTTCCTTCCTTCCTTCCTTCCTTCCTTCCTTCCTTCCTTCCTTCCTTTCCTTCCTTCCTTCCTCCTCCCTCCCTCCCTCCCTTTTCATTCTGTCTACCAATTCTTCTCTCCTTTAAATCCTTTTCTTAACCCCTTTGCATCTCTACTCCCTCTTTTTTTTATTCCCTTCTCCTCCTCCTCTGTTTAATTTTTCCTCTCTTCCCCCTCCCTCTCTTGAATCATTTTCTTAATCTTTTTGCATCTATCCTTTCTCCTCCTCCCCGTCTTCCTTCTCCTCCTTCTCCTAGTCCTCGTCGTCGTCATTCTCGTCCTCCTCGTTTTCCTAGTCCTCATCCTCCCCCTCTTCCTCCTCTTCCTCTTTCTTTTTCTCTTCTTCCTCTTCCTCTTTCTCCTCTTCCTCCTCCTCCTCCTCCTCCTCCTCCTCCTCCTCCTCCTATTCAAACCTTCAAATTACCTCGTTTGTTTTGTTATTGTTGGTTACTTGTCTCTTTCTTTTGGTATTTTCTTCTCCTGCCTTATCTTTCATTCTTTCCCTTTATCTTTTTCTTTTATTCTCTTTTATCCTTTTCCTTCCTTCAACCTTGTCTCTTCTCTTCTCTTATTTTTTCTTCTCTTCTCTTCTCTTTCACTTTTCTTTTCTTTCACTTGATTCTAATGGTTTTTTTTTCTGTTTTGAAGTAACTGTTTCATACTTTTTCATAATCTCTTCAGTACCGTGACTTTTTTTTTTCATGTTCATTCTGCTAACTTTTTTTGGCGATTTTATGCAGCTTCAGAAACTTATGATGTTGGGGATTAAAAACAGTGAAGACTCTAGCCATTAATCTTCTGACCTCCTTAAACCGTTCCTAATGTAAAATAAAATCGTCTAGTCATACGCAAAACTCGAGGTGAAAATGCGTCCCAGTACTGATGAGATTAAAAAATTCAAGAAATGTTTCGTGTTTTGTGTTTGTCATCGTGTTTTTTTTTTATTATATTCTTTTCTTTACTGTGATTTTGTTATTGCTGCCTCGTTCATTGGGTAATTCTGAGTCTTTTTCTTTAAGTATAACGGTAATGAGAATTTTGATCAGAAAATCTCTCTCTCTCTCTCTCTCTCTCTCTCTCTCTCTCTCTCTCTCTCTCTCTCTCTCTCTCTCTGTGTTCTCAGAGTTCTTAGTAATGAGGCTAAATTACCTGTCCTTGCTATTTTCGTAGTTCTTATTGAGTTTTCCCTTCACTTCTGTCTTGTAGTGGCGCTTTATGGCCCTCCTGGTGTGGCGCTTTGCATCACCCGCTGGCTCATTCAGTCTGTCAGAGAATTAGTGAAGCCATGTATTGATTAATAAATCAGTCAGTCAGTCAGTCAGCCAGTGGAACATTTCATCAATTTGTCATTTATTTTTTCCTTTACTCACTCCGTCAGCCAGTCAGTCATTTAGTTAACAAATCACTCGATTAATTAACCATGCATTCATCCATTTATATATCCATGTATCGGTAATTCAGTCAGTCCGTCAGTTAGTTAGTTAATTAGTTAGTCAGTCAGTCAGTGTTCGGTGTCCATTTCCAGAAGACTTCAGATCTCGGTGGAATTGAAGTTTTTGATGTGCAGGATACAACAATGGCGATGCGTACAGGATCCTTAATGATAGTCAGGAAAGGACATGACGTGGTAGGTTTAAGGTTAGCAAAGTCAGATGCTATTTGAGAGAGAGAGAGAGAGAGAGAGAGAGAGAGAGAGAGAGAGAGAGAGAGAGAGAGAGAGAGAGAGAGAGAACATTTATCCCTGAATACAGTAGCAGATGGCTGGAATATATACTCAATAATGTGTGGAAAGGTGGTAAGGAAACTCAATAATGTGTTCGCTATTGTAGAATCAATACAATGTCGTAAGAGAAGATTAGGTGTAATTATGAAAGTTCGTATGAAAAAAGCCCCCTCTCCATATTCCCAAATCTATATTCTACCCATCAATTACGGCCACGATCCATCTATTGGGCTGGAGTATATCAAAGAAGCTCGAATAGTACAAGGATATAAGGAAAGCTATACGTAGGAAGCTGTGAGACCTATATGTAGCAGTGCTTATGGAGGAATGTTTTATAGAAGGACCGCCACTTTTAGGCCTAATGGCTACCTGGAGCTTCCCTTGTTAAGTTTTTCAATGGTTTTGTAACTTTAACTAGTCTCAATTTCCTTCTGACATCGATCTGTTTATGTTAAAGTAGCTCTTACAACATTCTGAGAAATGAATATTGTTCTTGAAAATATCTTCTGTAATAATTATAAACAAATCATAAGAATTCTGTGATTTGTATCCCTTTGCCTCCTACAAACTGACATTTTCTTTATATATTTATACCGTGTGGGCTTTTCACGGGAATTTATGAGCTAAAGGGGATACTTTTTAGAGTACCTCGTATCTCAAAGCGCTAGGAAACCGTTGCCCCGAATGAGGAAGCCCAACTTACTCTCGGACCGTGGACAGGATTCGAACCCGTGCGCTTCAAGACCCCTCGGACCCCAAAGCACGGATGGTTCCATTGTACCACGACGGCCCCTAATTAATGGAATCTATCTGGCAATATTAGAAAAAAAATATTGTTGCTTTCCTGGACTTCCTTCTATTGCATGATTCTGTATACTGTATTCTTAATAATGAACGATATCCTCAAACTTGTTCTTTGGTATTAAAATTGCATTGTTAAAGATATACTATGTAGAAGAGCCCTATCCGTACACCTCTTCCTTTCAACACAAACCTTGCCTTATATCATTCATGGTAATTGTAAAAACCAATAATGTTCTAAGTCTTAAAGAAATTAAAACTAAGACAATCGAAGAATTTTTCCTTTTAATTTTTTCCCAGTTTACTTGCAGCACAAATCTCTAAGCATTGAAAGTAACCGTAATAATGTTCCTACACTTGTATGTTGTATGTACTTGAATAGTTCTCTGTTTCGTATTCCCAAGTATATCAAGGAATCTTAACCCCTTTAATACCATGACGCGTTTTCGTATTCAATCGGTTCACTATTTGGTGATTTTATACAGCTTCAGAAACTCATGTGAAGATTTTGCCCATTAATCTTCTGGACTCCATAGACACTTCCTAATGTCAATAAAATGACACGCAAATATCAAGGTAAAATGAGTCTCAGTATTGAAGGGTTTAAGAAGTCTTCATTTTTACAGCATACTTATAATGCAAACATCGCTTTGGAGCAGTAAGAAGTAACAGCAATAATGATGCCAGACTTGTATGTTTTTGAGTAGTTCTCTGTATCGTATTTGAGAGTCTATCAATCCGTTCAGTACTGGGACGCATTTTTACCTGAAATTTTATTGACATTAGGAAGGTTTTATGGAAGTCAGAAGATTAATGCCCAGAGTCTTCACTATTTCAATTCACCACATAAGTTTCCAAAGCTGTATAAAATGGCCAGATAGTAAGTAGAATGAATATGAAAACTCGTCATTATACTGGAGGGATTAATTAATGAAATATAAGAACTTTCTATCCTTTTACCTTTTCCTGTTGACATCTTCCTTATATAGCAAACCTCGCTTCTGAACATGGAAAATAAGTGTGATATAGG
>NC_059264.1:10473177-10513177 GCF_017591435.1 Portunus trituberculatus | reverse complement strand
TTTAGTCTTCCCTTTGGTGTGATTTTCTTTACTTAGGTGCGATTGTCTTTATATTTTTCCCTTAGTGCGATTGTTTTTACTTTAGTACGATTGGCTTACTTTTTTGGTGGTATTGTCGTTATTTTTTTCCCTTAATGCGATTGTCTTTATTTTCGTTTAGTGCGATTGTCTTTACATTTTCCTTTGGTGCGATTGTCTTTACTTTCCTTTGATGCGATTATTTTTATCTTCCTTTAGTGCGATTGTCTTTAATTTTTATTTAGTGCGATTTTCATGTCTTCGCTCAGTCTTGCCTCAATGTGTTTCGTGTCTTTTCATGGGTTTATTTGGGATCTGTTGTTTCCCGTAGGAATTTTTCTTCAAGTTCCTTCATTTTGCCTTTTTAATTTGTCATGACTTCTTTCCTCTTTCCGTTCATAGTCTTGCCTTGTTTTTCGTGCCCTCTCGTGTGTTTATAATATGTTTTATTTTATTTTATTTTTATTTGACTCCTCTTCAGTAATTCCTCCTATCGACTTTTACTTCAGACAATGACGACTTTTCTCTCTTCACTGGTTCTTGCTTTATGTAATATTTCTTATCCGCTTCAGTATTTTTTGTCGTTTTACTTTCTATTAACTATTTTTATGTCAGTTCTTCTCATCTTTAGCTTATGTACTGATGATATTTTCTCTTTTTATTCCGTGTGTTTATTTTGTTAGTTATTTTTCATGTAGTATTTTTTTTTCAGTAATTTTCCACTCTCTTCTTTGGTTTATGCAATGACAACTCTGCTGTCTTCATATCCCCTGCAGGAGAAATTGTGAGCCGTGACTTTTTATTGTATTCCATGTTTTATTTTTGCTGTTCCGTTGTTTTACTCTTGCAACATTTTCTTTATTTCTCTTAGCATGATGAATATTTGAAAATGTTCTGAGGCATATTGAGGAAATTCACAATTTATTATTTTTTTTCCTAGTGTAAAATTTTCTTTGTATAGTATATATATATTTTTTCCCCTGAAGAGTTATGTATGTGGTTATGTTTTTTTTTTTTCTGAAGCAACAAAAGAATGTCTTGGTCGCTATTGTCTTCATGTTTTGTGATTTTTCTTTTATCTTTGTGTCTGTTTAATTGTTTTCTGTACCTTTTTTCTATAAATACTGTTTTTTTTTTACTTTCTAACTTTTTACTCCTGAAAATATCGATAGGTTGGTTGCTCACGTATTGCCATGTATAATATAGAGAGGTATTGAGTTTTTTTGTATCTGCTTAGTTTTTTTCCCTTGTGATTTCTTTATTCGTGCACCAAATTTTCTTCTGACAAACTTTTTTGCTCACATGATATCTTACATTTTGTAGTATTTCTGATCTTGTGTATTTTCCTGATATTTTTATATTTTTATTCATTCTTTTGGTAAATTGTTTTGCTCCCAAATTTTTACTTCTTAAAAAAAAAAAAAAAGTGTTTAGTCTCCACAATACCACTCGTTTTTACCTCTTGTTATGAAGGTTCTCCTATTTCATGGCTGTTACTTCTGTCTTAGTTTTTATTCAACTGTTCTTCGTTCGTCTATTTTCATTTGTATTTTTTCTCTTCATACACAACATGCGCAGTAGAAAATTTATCGTTTCGTGTAGAATCACAAAATTAATAGAAGTTTGTCTCTCGTTTTGCATTATTATTATTATTATTATTATTATTATTATTATTATTATTATTATTATTATTATTATTATTATTATTATTATTATTATTATTATTATTATTATTATTATTATTATTATTATTATTATTGTTATTATTATCATTATTATTATTACTATTGTTATCATTATTATTATTATTATTATTATTATTATTATTATTATTATTAATATTATTAATATTATTATTATTATTATTATTAGTAGTAGTAGTAGTAGTAGTAGTAGTAGTAGTAGTAGTAGTAGTAGTAGTAGTAGTAGTAGTCATCTCTCTCTCTCTCTCTCTCTCTCTCTCTCTCTCTCTCTCTCTCTCTCTCTCTCTCTCTCTCTCTCTCTCTCTCTCTCTCTCTCTCTCTCTGCGGGACATGCCATTGAGACATGCATTCTTGTAAATCATATTAATTAAAGCTGAATACTGAAGGATACATTGCACGATGTAAAGTGATTAAGTTCATGAATTGCTCTGAACAAGTAGTGTGTCAAGGTTGAAGTTTTTAACAATTTTACTCGCCCATTGGTTGTGAAAGGGAGAGGAAGAAATTGGTAAGAGGAGGAAGAGTGAAGAAGAAAGAAGTCATGGTATACTTCAAAAGAGTACGGTGATTACTTAACTCCTTAAGTACCATGACACATTTTCATATTTATTCTGCTTACCATTTGGAGATATTATGCAGTTCCACAAACTCATGTGGGGATTGAAATGGTGAGGACTCTGGTTCTTAATCTTCCGATCTGCAAAGACCCTTCCTAATATAAATAAAATTATCTAATCATATCCAAAACTCACGGTAAAAATGCTTCTCAGTACTGAAGGGGTTAAGGGAGGAGAAAGAAGGGAGGATGTAGATTCGAACATATGTCGTAAACATGGAGATACATATAAAGAAGAAAATTTTTGCTGATATGGCATTTATTCTTTCATCGATTGGAAAAATGTTGCCATTAATGACCTGGACAACTATTCAATTATCATTATTATTATTATTATTATTATTATTATTATTATTATTATTATTATTATTATTATTATTATTATTATTATTATTATATTTTACTGAAGTGTTTTATATTAACATTGTCTTTTTCTTTATTCTAGAGGTAAATGTTTTTTTTTTTTTTTTTTTTTTTAAGTGCTGTGAATATTAACAAGGACGTGTAGCAGACAGGGAGTGAAAGTCGGAATGATACAGGCTGGTGCTGATGACGGCTTGAATTTTTAAGACAAATATCGTAAAGTGAAGTTCAAGATCTTAAGTTTGTGTGACATGAAGGTAATAATGTAAGTTGCAGGCTATTCTGATTGGGAAGGGAGTTTTCTTGAATGCAATAGAAAAATGATATCGCCACAATTCATTGAGAGGAAAGTGTCAGTCTAGTAACAAAAGTGTCCTCACTTTTTTAATTAAAATATATAGTATGTTAGTGAAAATAACGACAAAAAGTAACGTAACACAGGTAGATGATAACAAATAAAATTAATGATAAATAAATGAATTAATTAAGAAGCGCGAAACATTTTTTAGTGGTTGCAGTAAAATTTTTCCCATGAGAAATCCTCAAATTGAACAAAAGAAGAATGGTATTTCATTGAGATATTGCACTGATAACAAAAACTATTACTAGAACACAAAGCTCTTATTGTTTGTAGTTTTATCTTGCCTCATTAAAACCGTGTAGGGATTTTGATATGAAATAACAAATGTCTTGCTGCCATGAGTCATTAGAGTTAATGCCTGTGGCAATATATGGGTGATGGCAAAGCAGTTCAAGTGATCGAATTCTAAACCATGTGATAGTGTTCAAACGTTTTAATATTTTGGCACAACAAAGAAATTGTCTGCCTTAAAGTGACTCTGAATATTGCAAGGTAGACAGGCTAAGCAGGGGAAGCAAAAGAAAAAAAAATTGAATTGTTGAGTTTCCTTAAGTACATATTGTTCATGTAGGCTGACTTGTGTTGCTGAAAAAAAACCTGTAATTTTTTTTAGTAGCTATCATCGAAACATAGGTAGGCAAGAAAAGGAGTTCAGATAGTCTTATTTTTGTTCTTAAGACTATCTAGCGCAGCCCATGAAGGGGATGAGGAAACTGAAGAAGATAAAGAAAAAAAGGGGAAAGGAAGGAAGGGAGAGGGGATAAAAAGAGGAAAGGAAGGAAAGGAGGATAAAGAAAAGAAGTGAAGAGTTAGGAATTCCGGAGGGCACACACATAGGATTACACACACACACACACACACACACACACACACACACACACACACACACACACACACACACACACACACACACACACACACACACACACACACACACACACACACACACACACACACACACACACACACACACACACACACACACACACGTGTGTGGCTGTCTCGTCAGAGACTGCAGCAGATCAAACAGTGAACACACACACACACACACACACACACACACACACACACACACACACACACACACACACACACACACACACACACACACACACACACGTGTGAGGCTGTCTCGTCAGAGACTGCAGTAGATCAAACAGTGAAATACACACACACACACACACACACACACACACACACACACACACACACACACACACACACACACACACACACACACACACACACACACACACACACACACACGAGGAAAACGTTCTCGTCCAATTAAGGTCGTCCTGCTCTCTGGCCCTGCAAATATTTCCGCTTTACCAGAGCACTCAGTGTGACTAAGTGCAGATTAAAACGGAAAACCAAAAATTCTGGACTTGAATTATGATCTAGGTCGTGTGTGGGTCGTGTGTTCGTCGTGAGTGTGTGTCATTTATTCACCTACGGTCGTCTGTTGGTAACCCAGCCAACTGTTACCCTGATGAAAAAGCTCACATGCAATAGTGACTGATCTTGGGATAGCAATAAGACCACTCACACACCACACACAAGTACTGTGGGGCTACAACACAGCGTACACATCGCGCTTACTTGCTGTCAGGTGAACACACTGAACACATTAAGAGTCTCGCCATTTTCCTGGCCTCGCTGGGGACTCGAACCAGGGCATTCTTGATTATGCTGACCACTACATGTGTGTGTGTGTGTGTGTGTGTGTGTGTGTGTGTGTGTGTGTGTGTGTGTGTGTGTGTGTGTGTGTGTGTGTGTGTGTGTGTGTGTGTGTGTGTGTACAGAGTTAAGCACTATACTTCTACCTGTGTGTGTGTATGTGTGTGTGTGTGTGTGTGTGTGTGTGTGTGTGTGTGTGTGTGTGTGTGTGTGTGTGTGTGTGTGTGTGTGTGTGTGTGTGTGTGTGTGTGTGTGTGTGTGTGTGTGTGTGTGAGAGAGAGAGAGAGAGAGAGAGAGAGAGAGAGAGAGAGAGAGAGAGAGAGAGAGAGATTTATTTCAGTGCAATGTCTGTTTTAGAAATGTGTATAAAAGAAAAGAACGTGACTTTTATTTTTTTGCCTTATTTACGTTGTGTGACCTTTCCTTCCCCAGCATGAGTGAGGCGAGGCGAGGCGAGGCGAGGTGAGGTGAGGTGAGGTGAGGTGAGGTGAGGTGAGGTGAGGTGAGGTGAGGTGAAGGTAAGCGAGGCGTGAGGGAGGTGGTGTGGAGGAAAAGAAGACTGGAATACATAGAGACACAGGAAGGAAGGCGGTGGACACTCGGACTGCAGCTCCAAAAACTTATGAAACTTCCTGCAGTGCTGCCCAAGTTGTACAGTAATGTGAGTGTTCTCTCTGGTCCGGAAAAGTGAAAAAAGAGAATAAAAAACCCCAGAAAACTTTAGCCTTGCACCTCAGGATATGAACGCGGTCGTGGTCTTGACTGTAAGAAGGAGAGGAACACACTCGAGGCACTCCCAGGTGGCTGTGAAGACAAACAAGGCGGCTGTATGTGTGCATTGTGCCAGTCTCGTGGGAGGGAGGGTGAGAAGGCCAGACACGCTCACATTCTTGCACCTCTGGTCCTACTCCCGCCGCCCGAGAGATCACCGACACCCAGGCAAGGTAAAGTGAAAAGTTTGTCACAGTCGGAAATAGTAATTCATTGCACTTGTTTCGTCTGTTTAGGTTTTTTGATACGTAAGTCCTGATTTTGTCTGTAATCACGCCAACATCAGAGATAAAGATTTTTAAGCAATGGCTAAACATGACATGGATAAAAAAGATGCTAAATTGTTTGAATAAATGCAAAAGGTTACTTGGTTTCTAGCCATGACTATTGTATTTTTACGTGAATTGGTGTGTTTTCCCTCCATCCTTGAGGTCGCCGGTAGCCAGTCGAGGTAACGTTTCAAGTGTTCAGTATTCCCATGGTCAGAAGCTGGATAATTTACTGGACATTTTCACCATTTCAGATATTTTTTTGAGCCGTAAGTCCTCTGAGGATCTTGTCAATTACCAGGCTCCGAGTGGTAAAAATGCTCAGTACATCGGGAGTGCAGAAGTTTTCTCGATTTCAGACCACGACTAGTTGTACCTTTAAACAAATTGGTGTGTTTTCCCTCAAGTGCTGCTCAGGATTGCCACTCAGGGTAAGGGTTGGCTTTACTCTTGGCCGCAGCTCGTATTTTGTGTGCAAGAGGAGTGCAGGCTAAATATGTAAGACATTTTTTTGGTTTTGTGTCGCAACTCATTGAACGAATACCAACATTGAGTGAAAGTAGCTTTAGGGTTATGCCGAAACAGTCTATTCTGGAACATGGAAGATTGTACAGTACCTAAGCAGCTGTACTCTAGTGTGGCGTTGCACCAAAACATGTCGCGTTGTTACAAGCAGCCTTGCATCACAGTTCTGCCGTTGTTGAAGAGTCGTACCGAAGCAACGGGGGTGGAAGTTACGCTGCAATTCAGAGATGCTGTGCGGTAGCGTTAGAATTGCAAACCAGAAAATCAATGAACTGCGAAAACCCACCAAATGTATGAGAACAATAGCGGCTTTGATTGAAAAAGTTAACATTCTACAGAAACATAACCAGGAATCTGACATCCTTGTGCTGGACTGATATCTCGGAGCTCAGGGTTGTCTTGCCAATCTGAAAGGGTTACAAGGATATGTTAGGATGTGATGGAATGTGTTAGGGTGTTATGGGGTGTGTCAGGGTATGTTGGGATGTATCAGGGTGTGTTGGGGTGTATCAGGGTATGGTGGGGTGTGTTGGATATTCAAAAACTCACATTCCACAAACATGACCAGGAATCTGACATTACTACCGGCTACAATATTGAATAAAAACAAGTAGACGAGTAAGGATGTCATAGAATATACGGAAACTATACTCGGAGTAGAGTATATAATAACAATACCTGGAGAATTACGTATCTTGTTAATCTTGTACCAGATAAAAAAAAATGTATCTCCAGCGACTGTTATCTCAGTGAGTGTCTCCTTTTTTCCTCCTTTTTATTGCCATTGATCAGTCATTTTTCTTACATGAGAGAGAGAGAGAGAGAGAGAGAGAGAGAGAGAGAGAGAGAGAGAGAGAGAGAGAGAGAAACTAAGTCTAATATCACTTCTTGCCCCAACTGCACATGGCAACGCTAAGACAGGCAGACCTTTCTTTCTCCCAGTCACTTTACAAAACCTTGATCTCTACGGAATCCAGGTGAAGGCGTGCGGTGATTAAGGCGGGCCAGGAGTGTGCCTTCCGCCAGTCTCTTGATGTTTTTATCCCTTTAAAGTTAACCTAATTATGTTAATGAAGGAGGCTTTTTCTCAGAGACGGCTCCGGGTAAGCTGCCACTGACCTCCTGCCACGAGAATTTTTTTTTTACCCGGGACGATGGTGGTGGTGGTGGCGGTGGCAGCAGTGGAGGAGGAAAAGAAGGATGAGAAGAATATAAGAAAAGGTCACCAACTGATATCTAATTTTATGCATGGTTAGTTATACAATGTACTTCATATTATACACTGCGTAAAAATATTTGATTTTATCTTGAGTAAATTGATCAAAGTTTAATAGTCAGAAGCGAAACTAATTAACTGACGGAAGTGTGTAAATATCACCGTTAGTGAACCATAAGAAGTAGTGATAAGGTAGTAGTAGTAGTAGTAGTAGTAGTAGTAGTAGTAGTAGTAGTAGAAATACGTATTATCAACATTTTTGATTGTCGAGAGTGGATAAAAAGGTAAAATGTTATAGGTAGAGGCACACACACACACAAACACACACACACACACACACACACACACACACACACACACACACACACACACACACACACACACACACACACACACACACACACACACACACACACAAACACACACACACACACACACACACACACACACACACGGCCCGGTAGCTCAGTGGTTAGAGCGCTGGCTTCACAAGCCAGAGGACTGGGGTTCGATTCCCCGGCCGGGTGAAGATATTTGGGTGTGTCTCCTTTCACGTGTAGCCCCTGTTCACCTAGCAGTGAGTAGGTACGGGATGTAAATCGAGGAGTTGTGACCTTGTTGTCCCGGTGTGTGGTGTGTGCCTGGTCTCAGGCCTATCCGAAGATCGGAAACAATGAGCTCTGAGCTCGTTCCGTAGGGTAACGTCTGGCTGTCTCGTCAGAGACTGCAGCAGATCAAACAGTGAATCACACACACACACAGAGACAGACAGACAGACAGACAGACACACACACACACACCGCGTAGTGTAGTGGTTAGCACGCTCGACTCACAATCGAGAGGGCCAGGTTCGAGTCCCGGGAGCGGCGAGGCAAATGGGCAAGCCTCTGAATGTGTGGCCCCTGTTCACCTAGCAGTAAATAGGTACGGGATGTAACTCGAGGGGTTGTGGTCTCGCTTTCCCGGTGTGTGGAGTGTGTTGTGGTCTCAGCCCTACCCGAAGATCGGTCTATGAGCTCTGAGCTCTCCGTAATGGGGAAGACTGGCTGGGTGACCAGCAGACGACCGAGGTGAATTACACACACACACACACACACACACACACACACACACACACACACACACCCGGTAGCTCAGTAGTTAGAGCGCTGGCTTCACAAGCCAGAGGACCGGGTTTCGATTCCCCGGCCTGGTGGAGATATTTGGGTGTGTCTCCTTTCACTTGTAGCCCCTGTTCACCTAGCAGTGAGTAGGTACGGGATGTAAATCGAGGAGTTGTGACCTTGTTGTCCCAGTGTGTGGTGTGTGCCTGGTCTCAGGCCTATCCGAAGATCGGAAATAATGAGCTCTGAGCTCGTTCCGTAGGGTAACGTCTGGCTGTCTCGTCAGAGACTGCAGCAGATCAAACAGTGAAACACACACACACACACACACAATTGGTACGAGTGGCTTTACTTTAGGGAATGAATTATTAAGTGCAACATAGGTTATTACTGAATATATAAGGCATGCAAGATTGATAAGGGCGATGAAAATGTGAGAGAAGCGATGCCGGGAAAATAGAAAGATTAAAATGTTCCCAGGCCAGCTCATGCATTTATCTTTTGGTTCTCACTCAGACAGACAGACAGATAAACAAACAAACAAAAAAACAGGCAGGCAGGCAGATACAGATACACAGGCAAACGGACAAACAAATAGATGGATAGACACCTAACACACACACACACACACACACACACACACACACACACACACACACACACACACATCATCATCATCACCATGAATAATAATAACAACAATATTTATGATAATAATGATAGTAATAATAATGATAATAATATATAATAATAATAATAATAATAATAATAATAATAATGATAATAATAACAATAATAATAATAATAATAATAATAAAATAATAATAATGATAATAATAATAATAATAATAATAATAATAATAATAATAATGATAATAATAACAATAATAACAGACTACAGATGACTAGGTTGCCTCATCATCACGACCACCACCACCACCACCGAGAACAACAACAACAACAACAACAACAACAACAACAATAACAGTACAGATGCACGAGTTGATAATTGGTTAGCTACATTATTCAAGGATATTTGATGTTATTGAATTTCTTTCACAGTATTATAATACCTTCACAGTATCATAATACATGGTCGTATAGCACAATCATTAGTGTACACAGTATAGTATAAGAGTATGACAATGATGTTTTAAAGAGACAGAGTCCAGCACGTTTCTATTAAATAATGCAACTAAACCACAAAGAAAAGGAGAAATGGAAATAATTCGATAGAAAATATTAATAACAAGAGTTTAGAGACTTGTTTGCCATTCCTTTATAGAAAGAAAGACAATGTAAAACTAAATCGTCAATAAATTCATGAAATATTCTATGAACTTTTTTTTTTCAAGAATAACGTGAACGTGCATCATGGGATCTGTGTGGGCACATCGTGTGAGGGAATATCAACTAACTAACACGCTGCCATCTCTAGACAAACACGAGACGGAAAATGTGAACAGGATTTGAATTTCAAGAATTAATGGAGATTTGAATAGTAATCCTGTATTTATGGAGTAGTCTCTGTAGAGTAGTTTTCAATTTTGGTGAACTAATTGGAGTTAACTTGACATTTTCTCTCTATACAATATATGGAAGATAAATTGTAAATTGATTTTGGATTCCAAGAATTATCATATATATATATATATATATATATATATATATATATATATATATATATATATATATATATATATATATATATATATATATATATATATATATATATATATATATATATATATATATATATATATATATATATATATATATATATATATATATATATATATATATATATATATATATATGTATATATATGTATCTGTATCCTCATCCTCTTGTATGGAACAGTTTATGTAAAGTTTTGAATTTTCTAGAACTGATGTCTATCTTCATCCTGTAACATTGTTCAACAATATCTATTTAAAAAAAAGTTTATCACACATCGCAACGCAGACAACGATAGCGTCTGCTGTTGTCGCGGTACTTGTGCCTCGCTGTCTGCTGAGCAACCAATAATATGCGCCACGATCTCTGTTCAGTGCCTAATATCACAGCAAACCCGACTCTCAGATGCACACTTGTTGCCGCTTCACATGAAACGGACAACAATGATGATTGCTTCCGGTTTGTATGAAGTGAATATAAAAGCCATAAATTTAAACACACACACACACACACACACACACACACACACACACACACACACACACACACACACGGGCCGCCGTGGTACAGTGGAACCATGCGTGCTTTGGGGATCCGAGGGTCTCCAAGCCCACGGGTTCGAATCCTGTCCACGGTCCGAGTGTAAGTTGGGCTTCCTCACTCGGGGCAACGGTTTCCTAGCGGGCAGGCTTTGAGATAAGAAGTACCCTAAAAAGTATCCGCTTTAGCCCTTAAATTCCCGTGAAAAGTCCACATGGTATAAAAAAAAAAAAAAAGACGAAATATCGAGCAATTCAACACACACACACACACGCGTGCGCGCGCGCACGCGTGCGCCTGACAAGCAGCATGCACGATGTCAAGAAGCAGTCAAGCGGAAAAAATGTCCTGATGCCTTCCCAGCGACAAGTCACGTTCACTCTCTTTCCCCGGGACTTGAAAACACCAGTGCTTCACCTCAGCTGGCGTGCAGGGCGTCCCAAGGCTCACGCTGTGTTGTCCTGTGCTGTGACTTCAGATTGGACAGGAGAGAGAGAGAGAGAGAGAGAGAGAGAGAGAGAGAGAGAGAGAGAGAGAGAGAGAGAGGAGTGAGTGGGAGAAAGCAGAGCAGGGACAAAGAGAAGCAGAGGGGGAAGTGTAGTAGTCGCAAACTTGTGGGTGTGATACAGGACTCTGCGTGTCTCCCTCAGCTCGGGAACGCAAGTTTGCACACACCTTGATTGACTGGCTAACCTTGCCTTGGCTTGCCTTGTCTTGTCTTGGCTTGGCTTGCCTTGCCTTGCCTTACCTTGGCTTGCATTTTGCTTCTTGCATGTTCGTCTATCTAGATGTGTATGTGTTTTGCAAGTCTTTTGATTTTTTTGTCTTTTTGCTCATTAAAAAAATATATATTGTTGTACTGTGTTTGGTCCACTAGCCTATTCTTCTCTCTGTGTGTGTGTCTGTATGTGCTTGTCTGTGTTTCCATCTGTTTAATAGTACTTACAGCGCTACGCAAGAAATGTTCAAATCACACTACCCTTCCGTCCATTTCACCTATCCTCCACCTCTTCCTCCTCCTCCTCCTCCTCCTCCTCCTCTCATCATTATTGGCGGGCGTCGTCTCTTCTCAACTTCAGATATTGGCCGAAGAGTTTGCCTGGTCCAGTAAGGAGTTGCCTTCTTATTGCTTCCGCTCTGCTGGTCCCGGAGCTCTGTGTGGGTAGATTAATTTTTGGTGGTTCTGGTAATGGTGGTAGTGGTGGTGGTAGTGGTGGTGGTGGTGGGTATTGTTATTGTGTGGTAGAGGATTGTTGTATTTTTTTCCATTATTTACTTACTGTTACTGCATTTGTTTGTCGTGGTGGTGGTGGTGGTGGTGGTAGTAGTTATTTTGTAATGTATGTATTTTTGTTATTGTTCTTGCCTGTTATAATACTTTTGTTGTTTTTGTTTATATGTGGTGTTGTTGGTGGTGGTGGTGGTAGTGGTGGTTGGGGTGGTAGTGGTGGTGGTGGTAGTAGTGGTGGTGGTGAAACATGCAAATCGCCTCTCTGCGTTTCCCTCCTTCACATTTCAGGAAAAGAACAGAATCCATGATTATTATTCCCTCGTAACCATCCATTCCCCTCCTGGCTCCCTTCCGCTTCGTTTACTTTTATTCTTTCTCTCTGTTAATAAAATTTGTTGCGTCATTATAACTTTTCAACTCTGCATCTTTTTTACCATTGTTCTTCTTTCTTTTCACGTATTCTCTTAACTTAGACAAGTGTAATTGCAGTTCTTCAACGCTCGTAATGACTTCACTTATTTTCTATTTTTTAGATTTGATTTATCACCTAGAGTTCCGTTTGAATAATTCCGAATCTTCCCTTGGTAATCGCGTAATTTTTTTGAGATTAGATTAAAATTTCTTGTTGGATGGTTTCCTGTCCCTCGGCGCCGGCTTTGTCCTATTATTTTTCGATGTTATTTTTGCTCGTCGCTTTTAGTTCACATTATAAGTTGTTTTTTAAGTTTATGTTGCTGTTGCTTTTGTCTTTTAAGTTAACTCATATGACCAACAACAATAAAACTGATGCAAAATGCACTTAGACGCCTATCCATAAGGAAAAGTTTAGAATTAAGTTAATTGTTGTTTTCTTTTGCTTCTCTTCATAATGGTGTCCTTATTTTTCCTGGTATAGCTAAAGTCAATCAAACTTCAAAACCATTCATGATCTTGGTACGTATACATGTGCTATTTCATGTGAGCCTCCCCATAGTTTTCTCTTTTTCCCTTTTTTGAATGCAGTAACGGTATTGTGATAGGAAAGAGAAACCATAACACTTCTAGCTTTAAATTATTCCTTGGATCTTCTTGTTCTGTCATGGTTTTAAAAATGATTAATGTTCCTAGCTTTTTATATTATGTGTATAAGCAACTGTTGTTTACGTTGCTATAGTTACCACTGTTGTTGTTGTTGATG
This sequence comes from Portunus trituberculatus, assembly GCF_017591435.1. NCBI lineage: Eukaryota > Metazoa > Arthropoda > Malacostraca > Decapoda > Portunidae > Portunus > Portunus trituberculatus. The sequence continues at coordinate 10,499,927 of NC_059264.1, read as the reverse complement.
ATGTCGCCAGGTATACGTCATGAAACACCGCCGTGGTACAGTGGAACCTTGCGTGCTTTGGGGTCCGAGGGGTCTCCAAGCCCACGGGTTCGAATCCTGTTCACGGTCCGAGTGTAGATTGGGCTTCCTCACTCGGGGCAACGGTTTCCTAGCGGGTGGGCTTTGAGATAGGAGGTACCACAAAAAGTATCCCCTTTAGCCCATGAATTTCCGTGAAAAGAGCACATGGTATGAAAAAAAATTGGTGGAAATATCGTAATTAATAAGATTTTTTTTTCTTTTGATCTAATTTGCTGGTAGTTTTTCATATTGTACATAGTAGTACTTTTCGTTCCTGTTGTTACTGGTGCTGTTAACGTTCACTACATCTCACAAAAGTTTCCTGCAATCCTGTGCTATTTCAAGTCAGTTTTCACCATGTACGGTATAAAGATACTTTTAGCGTCCCACCTTTTGTTGCACATTGCACCAGAACAACAGTAAGAGAGGAAATAAAAATCATGCTCGGAATAGTCACTGATTGCATTGTATAGCGTTTGGCCGATGCTTTGGGAAATGGATAAAGATTTGAAGAACGTATTAGTTCATGAGAGATTAATGCTGATTGATTTGCCTTCCCGAATGTGTGAATGTTTGATCCTCTTAGGTAACTCTGTAGTGCGTTATTGCCGTGATTGGGAGAACTGGTAGTGAAAAAAAAGTTTTGGTTGGTCTGGCTTGCGTTAGTGTGAGATCGTGGGAGGTGTGGTGAAGGGTGCTGAGAGAGAGAGAGAGAGAGAGAGAGAGAGAGAGAGAGAGAGAGAGAGAGAGAGAGAGAGAGAGAGAGAATGAGTGAATCGTATACTCATTTTTTTCAATTAGTGCATAGAATACAGTAACATTAACTGGCCATGTTGAGATTAAAACGTTTCTAATGGGCTACTCACGCACTCGGGCACACATGGTTAGATACAAGCACAAGAGCACAAGCATAATCGCGCGTGCGCTCTCTCTCTCACACACACACACACACACACACACACACACACACACACACACACACACACACACACAGAGCGCTGGCTTCACAAGCCAGAGGGCCGGGGTTCGATTCCCCGACCTGGTGGAGATATTTGGGTGTGTCTCCTTTCACGTGTAGCCCCTGTTCACCTAGCAGTGAGTAGGTACGGGATGTTAATCGAGGAGTTGTGACCTTGTTGTCCCGGTGTGTGGTGTGAGCCTGGTCTCAGACCTATCCCAAGATCGGAAATAATGAGCTCTGAGCTCGTTCCGTAGGGTAACGTCTGGCTGTCTCGTCAGAGACTGCAGCAGATCAAACAGTGAATTACACACACACACACACACACACACACACACACACACACACACACACACACACACACACACACACACACACACACACACACACACACACACACACACACACCCGGTAGTTCAGTGGTTAGAGCGCTGGCTTCACAAGCCAGAGGATCGGGGTTCGATTCCCCGGCCGGGTGGAGATATTTGGGTGTGTCTCCTTTGACGTGTAGCCCCTGTTCACCTAGCAGCGAGTAGGTACGGGATGTAAATCGAGGAGTTGTGACCTTGTTGTCCCGGTGTGTGTTGTGTGCCTGGTCTCAGGCCTATCCGAAGATCGGAAATAATGAGCTCTGAGCTCGTTCCGTAGGGTAACGTCTGGCTGTCTCGTCAGAGACTGCAGCAGATCAAACAGTGAAACACACATACACACACGGTACCACCTTAGCGCGGTGCCCACTATGGTGCGAGCCATAAATAAATAAATCAATTAAATCAATAAGTTAATTCTTGGTTAAGTTAGATTCATAGTTAGGTTAAGGATTTCATTGTTTTAATGTCCCGCCCGTACATTTTCAGTGTAAACTTTTTGTGGCACTGCCAAATTAATAAACCGTATATTATTATTATTATTATTATTATTATTATTATTATTATTATTATTATTATTATTATTATTATTATTATTATTATTATTATTACACAGAGAATCATACTTGGCCCTGCCTACACTGACTATGATCACGCCCTATCTACCCTCGATCTCCCCAAACTGGCAACCAGACACCAAGCGGCCATCGTCAAGTTGGGTTGAGGCCTGCTGCGCCACTCACGGCTGCGACATCTCCTCCCTCCTGACGCGCCCCAGCCAATCCATGCCTCACAACACAAACGTGGTCAAGCCACTCAAGGCCCCAAGAACTGACTGTTATCATCATAGTGTTATCCCCTCCATGGTGCGAGCCATACATACTAAGTTAAGGTTCTAATCTTGAATCTCCCTTAATCCCCATATGTACATCTTCATGTTATGCTATCCCCCCTATGGTGAGATCCATAAACAACAATAAACAGCTAAGTTATAGTTCTAATCTTAAGTCTCCCTCAATCCCCATTTTCAGTATTTATGTACTGCAATCACTAATAAACCGTATTATTATTATTATTATTATTATTATTATTATTATTATTATTATTATTATTATTATTATTATTATTATTATTATTATTATTATTATTATTATCACACACACACACACACACACACACACACACACACACACACACACACACACACACACGGCCCGGTAGCTCAGTGGTTAGAGCGCTGGCTTCACAAGCCAGATGACGGGGTTCGATTCCCCGGCCGGGTGGAGATATTTGGGTGTGTCTCCTTTCACGTGTAGCCCCTGTTCACCTAGCAGTGAGTAGGTACGGGATGTAAATCGAGGAGTTGTGACCTTGTTGTCCTGGTGTGTGGTGTGTGCCTGGTCTCAGACCTATCCCAAGATCGGAAACAATGAGCTCTGAGCTCGTTCCGTAGGGTAACGTCTGGCTGTCTCGTCATAGACTGCAGCAGATCAAACAGTGAATTACACACACACACACTCTCTCTCTCTCTCTCTCACACACACACACACACACACACACTATTAACCTATTAAGAGGTATTTTTGAAGTATTCTTATAACTTTTGACCATACTCCTTTGTAAGAGAGAGAGAGAGAGAGAGAGAGAGAGAGAGAGAGAGAGAGAGAGAGAGAGAGAGAGTCGTCCATCAAGGAGTCTGACATAGGCAACAGTGTGTGTGTGTGTGTGTGTGTGTGTGTGTGTGTGTGTGTGTGTGTGTGTGTGTGTGTGGCGAGACTGTGTGAACCAAACTTTCATTGCACGCCAGACGCCTTGCCCTTGTATGGGTCTGCATGTGCGTGTGCGTGTGAGTGTGCGCGCTGGTATGAATTTCCTTTTGTTATTATTAAGAAAACAGTGACATTTTTCATGAATTACAGATTCTGTTGGTTTTATTTCATCTCATATATAATTTTCTTCATGTCTCGAACACCTTTTAATGTCTATGGGAAATATTTACGCTCCTTCATATCCGAGGGAATTGTCAAACCCTTCAGTATTTTTTAGTGGTCCTTGGCGTTGGTAGATATCTTGCTCTGCTTTCTTGAACAGTTGTGAAGGAAGGGGAGCTTATCTCAGTCCTTGATATATGTCCACCTCTGACCACCTGGCATAGATACATGAGAGTGCCTAGTCTTTCTTTTGCATTCTTTACTTTCGTCGTTTCATTACCACTGTGGAATCGATGGTTCTGTTTATTCACGTATTTCTTTCTGTAATCTAATTTAACCTGACCTCATGTAACGTAATTAACCCAACTTAATTATAACTAATCTAATATAATCTCATTTACTACTTGAACCACCAATCCAACCCAACGCAACCCAAGCCAAATCAACCCAAGTATAAATCTTACTGCAACTACTACTAAAGTCACTCCATCCTCCCTCATTACCTTCCTCGTGGACAATATTGACGTAAAATTCGCATCTCGCTGTTCATGAGAGAGTGCAGGTTGCCCGGCGTGACTTATACTAATCCCCGCCCGGCTGGCACGGGGAGGAACACTTGTCACGTGGGGTGGCACTTTATCAGCATGACAGGCGGCGCCACGCTACGTTGTATTGGTGCATGGTTTGTCCAAGCCTTATTGCTCGGCGGGACTGGAGAAATGGAGAGCCGTGGAGGTTGTGGGGTGGCTGTGGGGAAGTGAGACTGTCGGGGTGAGTGTAGGAAAGGAGGTTGTGTGGTGAATGTACGTAAGGAATAAGGTTTGGACGAATTTGGGAAGAGAGTGAGGCTGTAAATGTGTGGGCGAGGTGAATGTTTCTTTGGTACATGTAAGACGGTGAGAGAGGGTGTATGGAATAAGCAATAGTAAATAAGCAACATGCATAAGGGAAGGTGCTGGAAGCCGTTAGGTCTGCACGTGACAGTTCCTGAGTGCCTACACGTACACGTACACACAGCAGACCTTGCATGTAGTTTTGAAATAAGGTGGGTGACGCATCTCAAGGCAAACTATTGACCCTGTATATTAGTTGACTGAAAAGAAAAAATAATGTTTTCTCAAAGGGCAAAACAAAAAAAAGCTATTTGATTTTAAATCGAAATTAATGGAATATTTACTTGAATATTTTGTTATAAAATTATTTTTCGTAAGTAGACTGTAGATAGAAAATATTTATGAAAATATGAGAAAACAGTAACTTTTTCCTATACATTTTGTCATGGAAATGAAGTAACTTCTGCCGCGTGCAAAGACCGAAAACTTACTTATGCATTTGTATACCAACTAAAAAATACGGTCACCGGACACTTTGCGAAATAAACTGACCAACACAGCTTATTTCACATTCCTTCTTACACATTTTTAGGCAAACGTCAAGTTAGGCACGCGTTTTTACCTTAATTCTTTGTGCTTGTCCAGTCTCCATGACACGGGAAAGCAAACAGTGTAATATTGACTTGCACTTTTTGTACTAATTCCCCTCCGACAGTTACCAGGCAGGGTTTCTCGAGTGCTCTTGTGAATCCTGACCAAGCTTTCTTACTTTAAGTTACAAGAGCCAGTTAAGTGGTGTAGGAGATATAACAAGGGCGACATCAGCAGATCTCTCAGTAGAAGTAATCGACATGGAACAAGAAACAGCGGGTTCAAGCTTGAAAAAAGTAGATATAAAAGAGATAGAGAGGAATTGGTTTATAATTAGAGTGGCAGGTGAATGGAATGGCTGTTAGTGTTGAGTCATTACGGAGATTAAAAATATTAGATTAAATGCTTTCCTCAGTGTCTCTCGATGTCGTTCTTGGTATTTCTATCTCAGTCTTACGAAATTAAATAAGAAACGTTTCGCTGTCTTACCACGATGATATTCAAAAGCTTACTGGGATTATTAACAAGGATCTCAAGACGATTTCTCTTATCTATAATGCAGAAAAAATATCAATGTCACGAGTGATCGTAAATACACCTTTGAAAACCCGTCACTTCAACTAGGGCCTCTTGAAAGTGAAGGAGATGCTGCCAGTGTTTTAGAATATGGAGTTTAATGTTTCCTCCTCTCCACATATCAATCTTCGATGTGTTTTGTCTCCTATCATTCCGTCTACTCGTCTTACTATACGATAATGACCGCGGCTAGAATAACGTTGTGTGGTGCTCCGTGAACACTGCAAATTATGATAAAAAATTAAGAAAACAAGCTAATAGTTGACGAGATTGTTTCGTCGCATAATTACCGTGAGAGGAAGAAAAACAGAACCAGCGAACTTTTCGGAGAGAGAGAGAGAGAGAGAGAGAGAGAGAGAGAGAGAGAGAGAGAGAGAGAGAATGTGTATTGCTGTTGTTTCTTTCACCCTCAAGGAAAGTTAAGGTAGAGCTGCTTATACCCTCTCTCTCTCTCTCTCTCTCTCTCTCTCTCTCTCTCTCTCTCTCTCTCTCTCTCTCTCTCTCTCTCTCTCTCTCCTTTCATTAAAAACATTGTTCTTTCCTCTCACTCACATTTTTTGCCTTTTTTTTTAATATTTTTTGCTTTTCTTCAATGCAGTCAGCCAATTCTCTCTCTCTCTCTCTCTCTCTCTCTCTCTCTCTCTCTCTCTCTCTCTCTCTCTCTCTCTCTCTCTCTCTCTCTCTCTCTCTCTCTCTCTCTCTCTCTCTCTCTCTTTCTGTGCCAAATGTTTTTTTTCCCATAGAAGCGTTCATACAAAAATAAATTGATAGCAAAAATACTCCACCAGATCTTTTTTGTTTTATCTATTATTTTTTCTCGCAGGGACGCTCTCGTACAAATAGAGTGGTAGCAAAAATAAACCTGCTACACCGCTGGAGTTAGCGAAGTGAGAGGGAGGAGGAAGAGATGCTGGGAGAGGTGGGAGAGTCGGATTAGAGAGCAGAGGATGGGAGAAGGAAAGGGAAAAAAGAAGAAAAAGTGTTGAAAGGGAGGGATTAGAGAAGGACAAGGAGAAGGAAAAGAGAGAGAAATAGAGGGAGGAGAGTAAGAAGGAAGGAGGAGAGGAGAGAAGAGGAGAGTAAAAAGAGGAAAGCTGGGGAACACGGAGGAGGAATTAAACAGAGAGAGAGAGAGAGAGAGAGAGAGAGAGAGAGAGAGAGAGAGAGAGAGAGAGAGAGAGAGAGAGAGAGAGATAATAACGGAGAAAAAGAACTGCAGCTCGAAAGGAGAAGGTGGACAAAGTGAGGGAGGGAGGAATAGAGGGAGAGAGAGAGAGGAAGAGAAGGAGAGAGAGAGAGAGAGGGAGAGTGGAGGAAAACTAGGAGGCGTGGAGGAAAATAGCTGAGGTGAACAATTTACACCTGAGTTTCCCTCCATTGCCTTGAGCTAAGGAGGTATTTTTTCCTTTGAAGTGGGAAACAAGAGAGAGAGAGAGAGAGAGAGAGAGAGAGAGAGAGAGAGAGAGAGAGAGAGGGAGGAAAGGAGGTGTGAAAACTTAGTTGCGTGGAATAGAATACAGAGAAGGAGGAATGGATAAGGAAAAGAGAGAAAGAAGGAAGGAAGGAAGGAAAGAAGGAAAGAAGGAAGGACAGAAGAAAGGAAGAAAAGAAGGAAGGAAGGAAGGAAGGAAGGAAGGAAGGAAGGGTGGATAAATATAGTACTGAATTGAATTTTAGAAATGAAGAATGGAGATGAGAATATAGGTAATATTTACGTGCGAGGCTTGAAACATAGCCTGAAGTGTGTGTGTGTGTGTGTGTGTGTGTGTGTGTGTGTGTGTGTGTGTGTGTGTGTGTGTGTGTGTGTAACCATCCTAGATTTTACTAAGAGGGTGCTCCAAATCACACACACACACACACACACACACACACACACACACACACACACACACACACACACACACACACACACACACACACACACACACACACACACACAATCTATCAAAATATCGCATGGATGTTTTTGTCCTTTATTTATATACACGAACCAAAATTGAGAGAGAGACAGAGACAGAGAGAGAGAGAGAGAGAGAGAGAGAGAGAGAGAGAGAGAGAGAGAGAGAGAGAGAGAGAGAGAGTCCGTGTTTTCAGTTTGCATGTTGATCTCAAAATACTTTGCTAATGAAGCACTAATGAACTTTCTAGCAGTCAATTCTCTCTCTCTCTCTCTCTCTCTCTCTCTCTCTCTCTCTCGACATGAAGGAAATGTTTATTTATCTATTTTTTTTACCTATCCCTGCCGAGAGAGAGAGAGAGAGAGAGAGAGAGAGAGAGAGAGAGAGAGAGAGAGAGAGAGAGAGAGAACCACCTACTTTATTTTTTTCTCCTCGTCCTTGCTCTTCTCATTCGTGTTCTTATTCTCCTCCTTTTCCTTTTCCTTTTTCTATTTCTTTTCTTTTTCTTTTCCCTTTCCTCTTCCTCCTCGTCCTTCTTTTTTAGATTTGTCTTACAATTTCTTCTTTTGTGGACTTCCTTTGTCACTAACTTCGTCTCTTAAATCTGATTCCCGTCGCATGATTTTCTCTCTCTCTCTCTCTCTCTCTCTCTCTCTCTCTCTCTCTCTCTCTCTCTCTCTCTCTCTCTCTCATTACATATAAAGTCAGAGAGAATTACTTGAGTATGGTACGTGCATATGTGAAAAGAAAGATAATATATCCTTCAGCGTATATTTGTAATAAAAACGAAATTAAAGATAATGTAATTACAACTTATCTGAAAAAAAAAGACTAAATTTTGGTAGTTTGTATTGCACGTATGGAAACAAACATGTACGAGCGGCTTATATGCGAAAAAAAAGACTGGAAATTACTTTTGCGTGTAGCGTGTACCCGAAAGAAAAATAAGAAGGAAAATAATGTTAGCTTGTAATGTTGGCTGGCGTTGGAAAGTTCTGATATGTCCTTCCTTCCTTCTATTACCATTAAAAACTCTATCCCGGAAACTTCCTTTTGTTTTCCAAGCTGAATAACGCTGTTGGTATAAAGTTATTTGGGTAATATAATGCAGTAATTGAGATGTAAAGAAAACCACACATTTAATTCATACAAGGCATCTACTGAACATTGGTGCCTTTGCTGTTTTTTTCTTTTTAGGGTGAAATTTGGAAGGGAAAAGGAAAAGATGAGGCTTGTTAAAATACTTTCATATCCAGGTATTTCATTTCAGCCATTGGTTTTTATTTTTTTTCGTGTGTGTGTGTGTGTGTGTGTGTGTGTGTGTGTTTCACTGTTTGATCTGCTGCAGTCTCTGACGAGACAGCCAGACGTTACCCTACGGAACGAGCTCAGAGTTCATTATTTCCGATCTTCGGATAGGCCTGATCAGACCAGGCACACACCACACACCGGGACAACAAGGTCACAACTCCTCGATGTACATCCCGTACCTACTCACTGCTAGGTGAACAGGGGCTACACGTGAAAGGAGACACCCAAATATCTCCACCCGGCCGGGGAATCGAACTCCGGTCGTCTGGCTTGTGAAGCCAGCGCTCTAACCACTGAGCTACCTGATGTGTGTGTGTGTGTGTGTGTGTGTGTGTGTGTGTATATATATATATATATTTAATTTCAGGTATTGTTCTTTATGTCTGTGTGTGTGTGTGTGTGTGTGTGTGTGTGTGTGTGTGTGTGTGTGTGTGTGTGTGTGTGTGTAATTCACCTCGGTCGCCTGCTGGTCAGCCAGCCAGTCTTTCCCATTACGGAGCGAGCTCAGAGCTCATAGACCGATCTTCGGGTAGGACTGAGACCACAACACACTCCACACATCGGGAAAGAGAGGCCAAAACCCCTCGAGTTACATCCCGTACCTATTTACTGCTAGGTGAACAGGGGCCACACATTAAGAGGTTTGCCCATTTGCCTCGCCGCGCCGGGCCTCTCGATTGTGAGTCGAGCGTGCTAACCACTACACTACGCGTTATGTGTGTGTGTGTGTGTGTGTGTGTGTGTGTGTGTGTGTGTGTGTGTATGATCTCACTGTTATTTTCCTATGTCTATTTGGGGATTTCAAATAAAATTTGAAAATAATTGGGAGAAAAGGGAGATAAGAAGAGATTTGTATAGGTGAGGAAGCTACAAAGTGAGAGATTAAGAAACAGAACGAGAAAAGGAAAGGAAATGAGTGAAGCCTTTGAAACATTTATTAATCACCAATTTCAGTGCGTATTAGTTTGCCTTTCTGAAGCAAGGGCCATTTAGCCAAAGTTATTACAAACCGATACAAAATCATTAGAGTTTGAATATAATATAATTAATGCAATATAATCACGAGAGGGGAGGAGGAGTGATGGTTGAATAAATGCATTACTCCAAAGGATGAGTTAGTACAATTGCTTCTTAGTTGTTAAAGGTGGGTAAACTGGGGGAATGTGAATTGTATATAGTTATTTCAGCATGGAGACAGGTTCTTAGTGTGTGTAGGGAGGACATTGTGTGGTTGTGTGTTGGTTGGGACTTGGGGAAAGTCTGCATATGTGTTTTAGTGAGGGCCTGCAAGTGTGTGTGTGTGTGTGTGTGTGTGTGCGCCCTCGCGCGCGCCATTAACACGCATCAAGGAGCTGCAATTATCCTTTTAAAGAGAGAGAGAGAGAGAGAGAGAGAGAGAGAGAGAGAGAGAGATTGATAGAATGTCAAGTGCTAAGGTTAGACTGTTGAATGACGCTGCTGGCAACAAGAGGAGTGACGTAGATCAATATTTGGCCTATTGTTGTATTTTCACTCACTGAGAATAGTGTTCGCTCAACGAAACCTGAAGTATTATGTAGTTATTAGTAGTGACAAAGATAAAGAAGAAAGTGCTTGAGGCTTTAGAAAATATATTAACAATAGCAAATGAAGGGAAGAAGACACAGAAAAAACAGAAATTGTTCATTTCTGACAGTAAGGGGATATTGTAACACAAGTTTGATATAATAGTGACGGTAATAATCTTTTTTATCAAGTGAAAAAAAAAGACAAAAACTTGATCATTCATAGGAAAATAAGAAATTACCATTTGAAATTGGCATGGAGTCGTTAAAGACCTTTTTTAAAAACATGAAAATGAATCTTAACGAGACGATTAGAAATTGCAGGGGTGCCGGAAAGATATTTATTTGTATGTTGGGGTCAGAAATTTTTTCCTAAAAGAAGAATAAAAAGGAAAATGAAGGAAAAAGAATGTTGGAAAGTTTCAATTTGGATAAAGTTTATTTTCACAGTCTGGCGTTGCATTCCAATCTCCCTGCCAAATTTCATCATATGCGAAGTGACAGTTTTTGGTACCCGACAGACAGATACACACACACACACACACACACACACACACACACACACACACACACACACACACACACACACACACACACAGTGTGTGTAGTGGTTAGCACGCTCGACTCACAATCGAGAGGGCCCGGGCTCGAGTCCCGGGGGCGGTGAGGCAAATGGGCAAGCCTCTTAATGTGGTAGCCCCTGTTCACCTAGCAGTAAATAAGTTCGGGACGTAAATCGAGGGGTTGTGGCCTCGCTTTCCCGGTGTGTGGAGTGTGTTGTGGTCTCAGTCCTACCTGAAGATCGATCTATGAGCTCTGAGCTCGCTCCGTAATGGGGAAGACCAGCAGACGACCGTGGTGAATTATACACACACACACACACACACACACACACACACACACACACACACACACACACACAACACACACACACACACACACACACACACACACACACACACACACACACACACACACACACACACACACACACACACACACGTCACTAAGAATTTCTTTAACAACTCATGCTAATTTCAAATGTTAAAGCAGTAATTCTTGTCTTTCCTATTAGTTACTTTTTTCTTTCCTTTGCCAAAATTGATTATAGCCGTCACTTTAATATAGATCCTCAAGAACATTCTTCTCTAGTGCATGGCCTGTGCTTACAATATCCACTTACTGTCATCCATCCACCTTTGTGTCATTGTTCATATCACTGTTTCTTTTCTTCTGGATCTTGTTCCCCTCATTTGCTATCATTAGAATATTTTCTTAAATCTCAATTACCCTTTTCTTTAACACTTTCACTACTAACAACTACATAACACTTAAGGTTTGATTTAACATTACACTATTCTCAGCGAGTGAAAATATAACATTAAGCCAAATATAGATCTCTTAGGTTAGATGTCGGTTGTACCTGTACTTACCTGTAGTTGTGAAATCTGGGCTGTCAATATTAGAGTTTTAATATTATACGGGGAATAGAATCACTGCACATGAAATTTTTGAAGCATGTTTTGTATGTATATATCTAGTACATATATGGTATATGGAGAACTATGGGTCTACCCTCTCGATATATCGATTAAATAAAGCGTGATTAACTACTGGTTCATATTAATCATGGGTAAAAACAGGAAATATTCATAAAATGTAAAAGTGTTAAATGGAATCACACACGGGCGGTATTTATTTATTGCTTTTGGTAGAATGAATTTAAAATACATGTGTAGTGTGGTATGTCAGGAGCGTTGATGTCGCAGACTGTTAATAATCCTAAATGGTTCAGGAAAGCCGTGGAACAGAAACTAATGGTATGTAAATTTAACAGAGCTAGTTGTAGCACTTTTGAATTATATGAAGAAGGTTATGGAATTGAGGAGTGCCTGGTAGAAGTCAATAGAAACAATTGAATATGTTTATGAAAATTGTGTACTGGAAATAATAAGTTACCGATTATCACTGGTAGTCATAATCAAATATAAAGGGCAGAGCGTTATTGTACTAAATGTTGTTATGGATGTATAAGAGATGAATGTCAGGTTTTTGTTGCAATCCCAAAGTCAGGATAATGTTCATTTGAGAAATGAATATTTATAGGAGTATTATATAATACTGCAAAGTCACTACAAATATACTATGTTGATGCAGTGTGGAAATTTAGGACTATTAACAAACGACGCAACTCATGAATGTGTTGTTGAGAATGTTTAGGTTCTCAAGATAAGTAGTATGGACTGATCCAGAATTAATGAGTTTAAGCTTGAAAAATTCAGGTTTAGGAGAGAAATGGGAAGAAACTGGTTGATGAGTGGAACGGACTCTGTGGTCACGTAGGTAGTGCTGAGTCAATAGGGAGCTTTAAAAGATTAGATAAATTTATGGATGGGGATTATAGATGGAATTAGGTAGGTTTTCTCATACAGGGACTGCCACGTGTAGGTATGACAACCTCTTGCAGATTCCTATTTTTTATGTTATAATGTTCTTATATCTATATATCAAACAGGAGCTGTGTGCCATGCCTTTATGAAAAGTTTGAGATATAAATATATGTTCTTCCTTTCTTTTTTCCTCACAGTTCAATACTAACCAGAACGTATATATATAAAAGAAGTAGCAAATGAAATAACAAAATAACAAAAACGACTTGCAATTAAATATCTACATGAAATTACACATAAACAAGTAAAATAAAGAATATAATACCTGCATATCTGTATCTATATAGCTATTAATCTATGTGTCTATCTATCTATCTGTCTATCTATCCATCTATCCATCTATCTATCTATCTATCTATCTATCTATCTATATATCGTGAAAAAAGTTAGAAGCAAAGAAATTCAATGGACAAAGGAAAACAACATACACAAAAAATATCAAGAAAAATCTTAGTGAATAGAAATAAAAAGAAAAAACCTCAAAATCATCAGATAAAATAGCCAGCATTGAAGTTTCTAAAGCTAAACACAGTGGAAATCAATGAGCTCAGAGAAAAACGAGGCCAGTGTTTGTTCTCAGCGGCAAGCGCGGCAACTCTCTGCTCACATCGACCAGCCAATAAAAGTGCAAGGGGGAAAAAAAAAGGAAGCATCCGTCACCAGAAAGAAGGGGAAAAAAATAAAAAAAGGACAAAAACAAATAAAAAGTCAGTTGGAGGAAATGATAATCCTTTCGAGGTCCAAAAAAAAATAAACTGGGAAATGAAAAGAAAAGGAAAAATACAAACGAAGAGGTATTCGATAAAAACGATAATTAATTCTGGAAAAGAGAGAAAGGGAAGGGAAAGTAAGGAACAGTAAAGATGGAAAAGGGAAAAAGCAAACATTCATTACCACTAACAAACATGAAAAGAGGAAAAAAAAAAAAAAGCCGCACAGGAGCATTGGATGAAAAAGACGATTAATCACGACCCCCTATCCCCCCAAAAAAAGAGGAAAGTTAATAAAAGTGGAAGTCAGAAAAAAACCCCGTCACCATGAAGAGCAAACTAAAAAAAAGGGGGAAAAAATCAATCATAATAGAAAAAAAAGGAAGGGGAGCGAAAGTATGGAGTGGTAAAATCTGAAGCTGGGAAAAAGAAAAGAAAAAAAACATACATTACCGGGGACGGGAAAATAAAACAAGGGAATGAAAAGTTAGAAATTGTTGTTCGGGTAGCGGGTGGGGAAAAAAACAAAAAACACACACAACAATAGTTCCTTGAAAAAAAAAAAGAAAGAAAACGAATAGAATGTTTAAAACAGAAAAACCAGAGAGGGAGGAAAAGAATATCAATAACCTTTTAAATATTTTGACAATTTTTTTACCATGAGTATTGAGTATGTTTAGACGATGATTATTTTATTTTTTACACTAGGAGGGGTCATTGGAGGTCAGAAAATTAATCACCAGAGTCTTTACTATTTTATTTTCGACATAAGTTTCTGAAGGTGTATAAAATCGTTGAGTAGTAAGCAGAATAAATATGAAAACGCATCATGGTACTGAAGGCCTTAAAAGTGTGAATCTGAATGGAAATAATAATCTTGAAAAATAAGTGAAAAAATGAACACTGGAAAAACGAAAAGAAAAGAGAACAGGAGGAGAGTTCAGTATGAAACATTACTTTCATCATTAATAACAAAAATAATAATCAATTGATAAAGCGTTGTGTATATAATGAAAGCAGAAAATTAAAGAAAACGGCAACAACAATAGCAATATAAAAAAAAGTTATATATGAAAATAAAGAAAAAATAATGTAATGAACAACATTGACAACCCAACACATCCACTTATCCACTCACGTAATTATCCAACACCCAAACAACAAGAAACTAGAAAAAAAAAAAACGCACAAACACACACACATAAATAAAGAAAAATTAACAAGATTTCCACACTTGTATTTATCTAAAGCTTCCAAACATCTGCCACGTTGTTGTTTCTCTCCCAATCATAGAAAGGTGAATAGATAATAACGACTCTTGGTCTCGATAATAATGGCTCTGGTTCTGCTGGTCGTGCTGATCGCCCTTCGTCACGCCGCAATTCCTCTCAATAAAAGAAGAGGGAAAATTGATAATGATGGGGTTCTCCTCGGCTTTGTTTGTCTGCCGCCTCTCTTTATCTTTGAGCAGGAGCCGGATCGTCTAAATCAGGGGTCAGGGAACGCAGGGAATTGCTCCTAATGAGATCAAGTTGAAGTTTTTTAGGGATGATTGAGACTGAAAGGGAATAAAAAACTGGATTCTCTTAAAAGTGTGTAGTGAGATGTGTTTTTTCTTGTCAGTGTCTTCAGTTAAGTAATGCATGAATAGATGAGTGAGTAAGGAAGTAAATAAAGGGAATAAAAACTAGATTCTCTTAAAAATGTGTTGTGAGACGTGTGTTTTTTCTTGTCAGTGTCTTCAGCCAACGAATGCCTGAATAGATGAGTGAGTGAGGATGTAAATAAAGATGAATAAAATCAATAGATGTTATCAGATTTTTGTAAGTAATGATAACTGAGCAGAGAGAAAAAAAAAAACCGTTATCTTTAATGTGTGTGAAATGATACACGGTTATATATCAACTTGCTCGAACATGAATAAATAAATATAAAGGTGACTAGAGTAACATAGATACATAATGAACTAAATCATATAAGGGAAGGAAAACTGTCAAGAAATAATAAAAAAAAAAAAAAACGTTCTCAAGTAAATGTTTATAATAGTGAGATGTAATATTGCTTTTTCTACTTAGATCAATCAATATAAGAAAATAATCCATCATTGAGGGAGCAAATTCATAGTTGAAAAAGTAAATAAATCATTAAATTAAATTAATAAACCTGGGAAAGGACTAATAACTAACAATTGTAAATGAAGATAATACCTTTCTTCTGTAACTCCTTTCTCTAAATAGATTGAAAAAAATAAAGAGGATTAGGATTAGGATTAGGAGGAGGAAGAGAAGGAATGGACACGGATTAACTGAGAGGAAAATGTAAGAGTGGCAGATCTCGGGAAGCTAATTGCGATAAACTGCACTATTGAATCTGAATTGAGAGACAGAAGAAGGAGGAAGAGGAAGTGGAGAAGGAGGAGGAGGAGGAGGAGGAGGAGGAGGAGGAGGAGGAGGAAGAGGAGGAGGAGGAGGAGGAGGAGGAAGGAATAAAAAGGAAAGAAGAAAAGATTCTAAAAAGAGAAAGTAAAAAGCAAGGAGGACGAAAGGAACACAAAGAGAAAGAAAAAGCAAATACCACGTGGGTAGGCAAACCAAAGAGGAATAAGGAGTAAGAAAAAAAAAAGATAGAGCAAAAGAGAAAGAAGAAAAAGCAACAATAAAGAGAGGAGGAAAGAAAACTAGCTAATGAAGCTTTTAACATTTCCCTTTGCGTGTCTTAATTACAATTTGATACACGCGAACACAGACAAACCCACGGAAACGATAAACAATTAAACGCTTTTTGGCTTCAGAGTTCACTAATTTCTCTCTCTCTCTCTCTCTCTCTCTCTCTCTCTCTCTCTCTCTCTCTCTCTCTCTCGTTATTGCTGCATTCATGATTACGTAAGTGAAAATGAGAGAAGCCTGCAACTAAGCACTAATGCAACACTAACACAACCCTAATTTCCTCTCACCCCAAGCTGGACTCTGCCGGATACACAACCCTCACTTCTCCACCTTCCAAAATTGTCGTCACTGCTGCTTTCATGAGTACCTTGATGAGAGTAAGAGTATAAGCAAGGGACAACAAACTGACACACACACAGTAACCACTTTTACTCTCTCTCTCTCTCTCTCTCTCTCTCTCTCTCTCTCTCTCTCTCTCTCTCTCTCTCTCTCTCTCTCTCTCTCTCTCTCTCTCTCTCTCTCTCTCTCTCTCTCTCTCTCTCTCTCTCTCTCTCTCTCTCTCCAAAGCGGATATTGCTAGATTCATGAGTACCTGCATTCCTTACCGTCGAAAATATAAGAGAAATATGTAAGTGGTATTGTTTTTATGTAAGAGAGACAGTGGCCAAGGACAATAAAAACATTAAAGAAGAAGAAGGAGGAGGAGAAAGAGGAGTAGGAGGAGGAAGAAGAGAAGGAGACTGACTAGTAGAAGAAGAAAGGCCCAGTAGAATGCTATCCCCCAAAACAAAAGTAAAAAAAAGGTTGATCAAGAAGTGGAGAAGTATCTTAAACTCCTTCTAATAAAAGAGTTGAAGTCATAAGAAGGAGGAAAGACGAGCAGACTGGGAGTTTCGAGTTCCAGAGGTTGTGCAACAGTTCTTTCGCCTTTTCTCTCTAGAGTGAGGGATTGTTACCATGTACGAGTTTTCTTTAGTTGTTTGTGTCCCTTGTAGCTTATTTTGTGACTCTCTTCCTTTACAATTGTGCCCCAATTCCATCGCTCCATCTCGCTGTCTTTTCCTTGATCTTCTTTCTATTGGTTTTCTCGAGACTCATTTCTTCGGTGCCTCGTCTTCTCTTCTTGCTACGTGACCAAATCATCTCATTGTTTTGTTTATCTTATCGCTTCCTTAACCCTTTCACTACTGGAACGCATTTTTACTACAAATTTTGGGTGTGATTAGACCATTTTATTGGCACTAGGAAGTGTCTATGGAGATAAGAAGATTATTGGCCAGAGTCTTCACTACTTCAATCCCAACAAGTTTGTGAAAGTGTATAAAATCACCAAATAGGAAGCAGAAAGAATATAAAAACGTGTCTTGGTAGTGTAGGGGTTGATATGTTCCAGTGTGCTCTTATCACTTCTTTATTTCTTGGATACGAGTGATACACCGGTTCATTTTGGGATCTCTTAATAGAAAGTGGTAATCTACAAATATTCAGTTGATTAACATGCGATTCTTTGTAAATTTGAGTTAATTGCCATATTACACTCAATAGAGACGTTAGTTAGTACATAATGCCTAGTAAATATATCAGTTAATTAACACAGTAAGCAGCAAATATTAGTTAATTAATACCGGATAGTCTGCAAATGCGATTTACTATATTAATTAAACATTCGAAAATAAAGGACTTTTTTTGTTGATTTTTCATAGTTTTGACGTCAGAATCAGTTGGTCAGGAAAGCAATCTGAGTCCATGTCAAAATAAAAAGAACATTGTTATAACATTTTTAAAATATTGAAAAAAAATAACGATGAAAATAATATATAACAGTAATAATAATAATAATAATAATAATAATGATAATGATAATAACAGCAATAATAGTAATAATAACAATAATAATGAAAAATATTTAGCATCACGAAAAATAATTGACGGTTATATTTATTTTTCTTTATTTTTATTCATTTATTTCTCTGTTTATTTATCATGTTCTCTTCCTCCCCTCCTTTGATTGATGGATAAAGATGGTTTGTTTTTAGTTTTAGAGAGAGAGAGAGAGAGAGAGAGAGAGAGAGAGAGAGAGAGAGAGAGAGAGAGAGAGAGAGAGAAAATCCGAAGTATGCAAGGGAATGAAAAGAAGGAAAGGTGTAGATGAAAGAGGAATGAAAAAAAATATAGGAAAGAAAAAAAGGAAGATGATAAAGAAAGTAAAGGAGGAATGAAAGGGAAGGCGATGAAGGAAGGAAGAAATTAAGAGGAGGAAATGGAGAGAAACTAAGAAAAATAAAGAGGGAGAAAGGAAGAACGACGAAGAAATACAGAAGAGAGAAGGAAGCAGGAAGGAAGGAATGGAGGAAGGAAGAAAATAGGAAGGAAGAAAGGGAAGGAATAGAGGAAGTGAGGCAAGAGTGAAGGAGATGGGGAAGAAAGTAAACAGCAGGAAGGGAGAGATGGACGAAGGAAATCGGCAACACACACACACACACACACACACACACACACACACACACACACACACACACACACACACACACACACACACACACACACACACACACACACACACACTGACACAAAACCACTTTATATTGAAATGTAGAAAAGTCTCTCTCTCTCTCTCTCTCTCTCTCTCTCTCTCTCTCTCTCTCTCTCTCTCTCTCTCTCTCTCTCTCTCTCTCTCTCTCTCTCTCTCTCTCTCTCTCTCTCTCTCTCTCTCTACCTCTACCATTAATATCACTTTGAGAACCCTCGTAGTATATTTCTGTATCGCGTCACGTAAATGGAGATGCGGCGAGGAAGTGTCACTCAGTAAGGGAGAGTAGACGTGTTGCTGCATCAGTATTCAGTGTCTGGGCGGCAGCACTTTAGGGCTGTCTCACTTTATGACGGGAAAGTACTGGGCTGCTTCACAACACTGCCCAGAGAGGTTACATATCATATTGCCCTAAATGTGCTCAGTCCAGTTGTGTAGCTTGTGTTAATTTTATATCTTATTGAGTCTTTATTTCTTCTTCTTCCAGTAATGAGGATATCCGACGCTAAAGGGGTTTGGATATTCTTTGCATCTGAATAATTGTTTTGGCTCTTTCGTTAGGGAATGGCTTTTCAATTTTTCTTTTATTTTTTTGTTGTTGTTACCGCTTACATGAAAAAGGTTAGGTTTTGTTTGTTTGTTTGTGTGTGTGTGTGTGTGTGTGTGTTTGTAGAAATAATGATAACAAATAATAATAATAATAACAAATAAGAATGAAATGATAATAATAATGATGATAATGATAAGAGCGATAATAATAATAATGATAATAATAATAATAATAATAATAATAATAATAATAATAATAATAAACTGTTTACTAAGGTTGCAGTGGTTGGACTGGAATTACAATGAGTCGCAGGAGTATGCTTATCAATAGATTTGGGGAAACTGGAATACACTAATTATTGCTTATTGATTATTGATGGTTCGCACTGTGCTAGGAACCGCGCTGAGGTGGTATTTGTCCGTGCGTGGCGCCTTTAAGGACATTATCTGGTTTTGGTGTGGCGTGGCACGGAGTGGGCGAGGCACGTTAGGGGGAGTTAGCAGGTGGCGTAGGTGTGGGTGACACAGAAAACCTCTCCCATACTTTTCCAAGGCTTCTCGATGTCTGGTTGTCAGCTTGGGTAGATTCAGGGTGGTCAGGGCGTCTTCTTAATTGGTGTAGACTGGACCGAGGATGACCCTACACGTTCTCTACTGCACACTCTCCAGCTGCTGTTGTTCAGTGTAGGTGTGAGGAGAAGACCACGCTGAGGAGTTGTACATGACACACCCTCCAGCTGTTGTTGTTGAGTGTAGGTGTAAGGTGAAGACCACGCTGGGGAGTTATACATGACACACCCTCCAGCTGCTGTTGTTGAGTGTAAGTGTAAGGTGAAGACCACGCTCGGATGGCATACAAGAGATTGGGGAAGATGATAGGAGCCACACCCCCTTCCTCCCTCCCTCATGGGAGGCGGTGGCATAGTGGATAAGGTGGTGAGCGTAGGATCAGGCAGACGTCCACGCGTAGTTTCGGATCCCCCCACGTATCGCCTTGATACTTTGCCATTTCTCGAGTGGTTTAAAGTTACCTACATGCCACCAGTGATACCCAGGTTCTAGGTGGTTGCACCAAAGATGCACTTGGGTGGTGATATGGGCCCTAGTATGGGTACCACTATGAATAAAATTGTCTGCGCCACTAATGGGTGGAAACTTAACAGCGCTTACAATACTCTTCAAGTTACCTGCAGGTGGTATATGCCGGGACACACACACACCAAAAAAAAAAAATATCTTTTGTGTGTGTGTGTGTGTGTGTGTGTGTGTGTGTGTGTGTGTGTGTGTGTGTGTGTGTGTGTGCGTGCGCGCGCGTGTGTGTTTTAATACGTTGTTATTAGCATTATTTGTGAGTTATTTTCTACTTGATATTTAGGAATTCCTGTTTACTGTCGCTTGATATGTAAAGTTGAATAATAAAGTAGTAAAAAGGCCTGTTTGGTATAGGATGACGCTGTTTTCCTTCCACGTATCTTAAATGCACCAATAAGTACAAAAAGTTAAACAAAAAACATAGTAGTTGTTACAATTTGCTTTGACTTTTGAGAATATTTGAAGGGTAATTAGCAAGACGATATCTAAAACACTGCGACTGATTACTTCCCGCTTTATCTGCTTGGTTTAAGAGTTCTTGGTTTCAAAACGTGCTATAAATGAAATATTCTTACCCAAAAAGACATAATAAATCTGGTTTGCGTCATGATATACCTTATTATTGAAGGGATGCGGGTAGACTGAACGTTAATTAGGCCGAACGTTTCAAAGCAAGAGAGGAAATGCTTGGGCCAATTAGCGAGTCAGAGCATCAGTCAATGGCAATAATAATCTTTCCATGTCCTCAGGTGGCAAAATTCTCTCTCTCTCTCTCTCTCTCTCTCTCTCTCTCTCTCTCTCTCTCTCTCTCTCTCTGGCAACAAATGTTCATTCATACCATAAAACCTAAGCCAATAATGAATATTTGGCTGTGTCTTCAATAATAGGTTAGGGTATACGTGGCGTCACCATCAAGAATTGGGGTACGGAGACAGATTTGCCTGAATAATGGTTTTGTTTTGGAAGTAGTTAAGAAATAGACTTAGTCACTCCTCAGGACAAGGGGGACTTCTCTACCAAATTTCATCAGAGTCAGTTCAATGGTTTCTCTTGAAGAGTGGAGGCATCCACCCACCCACTCACCCACGCAACCACACACACACGCGCACACACACACACACACACACACACACACACACACACACACACACACACACACACACACACACACACACACACACACACACACACACACACACACACACACACACACACACACACACACACACACACACACACACACACACGGTCAGACAGACAGTTTGTTTTATTTTAAAAGAAAATGTGTTCAATTAACATTTTTTCATATTAGTTTACTTATCAGTAAATATATATATATATATATATATATATATATATATATATATATATATATATATATATATATATTTTTATGTTCTAGATCCAATATCTCCTGCTGCCATTTTTTTCATTTATACTTACTTTTATTTCCATCTTTATCCAGAAACTGAAAATAATAAAACCTCACAAATATTCCTCGAGTGAAGTTTTCATTGTCCAGTGCTCGTGTGATGAAGGAAGTGAATACTACTGAATATTAGCAGCATTTTTTTTTTTTATAGAAAAGGAAGTAATTATTCATAGTAAAATAAGTTGTTTTTATTCTTTTTTTTTGTATGCATTGCGATTTGTATTTGCTCTTCGTCAGCCATGAAATCCTGTCCATTAAGACGATACCACTGAGGAGTTATCGCCCCCGCATCTGCCTCCATGTTGATGTGAAAACACTAATTACTGAAATGTTCCTTCAAGGAGAGGCAGAAAGAAGAATATTGTGATTATTTTTGAGAGATAGAAAAGCCTTTTCAATCTGATATATGTTTGCATTCTGAAGATTCCAGGTGCGTAAAATTGAAGCATGATTAAGATGAGTGTGTGTGTGTGTGTGAGTGTGTAATTCATTGTTTGATCTGCTGCAGTCTATGACGAGACAGCCAGACGTTACCCTACGGAACGAGCTCAGAGCTCATTATTTCCGATCTTCGGATAGGCCTGAGACCAGGCACACACCACACACCGGGACAACAAGGTCACAACTCCTCGATTTACATCCCGTACCTACTCACTGCTAGGTGAACAGGGGCTACACGTGAAAGGAGACACCCCAAATATCTCCACCCGGCCGGGGAATCGAACCCCGGTCATCTGGCTTGTGAAGCCAGCGCTCTAACCACTGAGCTACCGGGCCGTGTGTGTGTGTGTGTGTGTGTGTATTTGTATCAATCTATATGTCTATATTTCTATCCTCTCTCTCTCTCTCTCTCTCTCTCTCTCTCTCTCTCTCTCTCTCTCTCTCTCTCTCTCTCTCTCTCTCTCTCTCTCTCTCTCTCTCTCTCTCTCTCTCTCTCTCTCTCTCTCTCTCTCTCTCCTGCTCTGTCCTTTCCTGTCCTGTGCTCTCCTCATGTACCCTTCAGGACGCAGGAAGTGATTGAAGCAGCCAAGAACTGATCAGCTTAGCCCAGATTAGCCTTCTCTGCGTGTGACTCCACCTGGTCCTGCTGATTCTAAGCGTTTGTCTCCATTCTAGTTCAGCGTCAGAGTAAGGCGACTGCAATGTAATGTATTAGTGTTGTTGCTTCGATGTTGATGTTTTCTTCTTGTATCTTTAATGAGGTAAATTTGAACTTGAAATGAAGGTTGGGAAGAGGGAGGGGGAGTTTGCGTTTGTGTGCTTTGTGTGTGTGGGAAGGGGAGGTTCGTGTGTGTGTGTGTGTGTGTCAGTTAGTCTGTCAGTCAGTCAGTCAGTGTAATGCGTAAAAAAAATCATTATCCAGACTTACACACACAAAAGAACCTCCCTACCTCTAATTCATTATACCACATTGAATGAAACTTTCTTTACTTTCAACTTGGCAAACTTATGGATCAGAAACTTGGGAAACTGAGGCAAGCTTTCACGAACACAGACTGAGGAGAGCTGAGGGAAGAGTGACTATCTAGTATTCACTGTGATGGGGACAAGACAAGACCATTAAGGAACATACTAAAGTTGACGCTACCAAGGCGACACTTAACTACCTTTCCCGCGACGTGTGTGTGTTGGAGAAAGGTGTGGAGGGAGCGAGTGAAGCAGAAGGTGAAGGTAAGAGGGAGACGCAGATTCAATAATAGTTCTAGACAAGTAGAAGAGAGGTGAAGGAAAGCGAGAAGCAGACGGAGAGATGGCGGTGAAGAAGGGAAGGGAGGAGGAGAGAAGATGGAAAAGGGGGAAAAGCGGAGGCGAAAAGGCAAGAGGAATATGAAAGAGAGAAACAGACGGAGAGGTGGAGGCGAAGAAGGGAAGGGAAGAGGAGAAAAGGTGGAGAAGGCGGAAGAGTGGAGGCGTAAAGTCAATGTGTGTGTAGGTATTAGAGCATGGGTACGTGAAGGAAGGCGAGGCAGAGGTGAGGTACGACTGTAAATTATTGAAGAAAGTGTTTTAAGAGTGTATGTGAGAGTATGGTTGTTATGTGAGAGATTAGTTTTGGAAGATTGCTTGGTTGATCGGTTTATTAATTGCTTGATTGACATTTTATTGGATGAATGGCCAAGAAACTGATTTATTTATTTTCCTAGTCATTCCTTGTTTGCTTTATTGATTGATTGTTGATTCTTAAACCTCTTGATTACTTGATTTGGTGATTTATTTATTCATCTACTTATTTAAAGAATGAGTGAATTGTTGGAATATAAATGGACACCTAGAGAGATAGACTGATGAATAGATAAATAGATGGATAGATAGGTAGATAGGTAGGTAGGTAGGTAGGTAGGTATATACACTTCTGGGCTGATTAATACTGATTGACTGACTGACTGACTAACTAACTGATTGACTGACTGACCGACCGACTGACTGACTGATTAACTGACCAGCTAACTGACTGACTGACTGACTCACATACATACTTACCAATTTTTTAACTGTCTAACTAAACCCAATCTTTAATTATATTCCTTTAACATTTATAGAGTAAGGTTTGATAAATGATGATAAAGTGTATCAATTAGACACATAAACTTACCATACACTTATAAAGACTTAAGAAGGGATGGGTGCAATTTAAGATTATTATTATTATTATTATTATTATTATTATTATTATTATTATTATTATTATTATTACTACTACTACTACTACTACTACTACTACTACTACTACTACTACTACTACTACTACTATTTATTTATTTATTTATCTATCTACTATTTTATTTATCAACTATTCTATCTACAATTTTTCTTTTCACGAGTCTTGAAAATTCCTGTATGTAATGGAAACCAAGGCTCTCCTATTAACTGCCACAGGAAAATGAGAATAAAATGAGAAAATAGGGGAAGAAATATGCAAAGTGAATTATTAACTTTTGTGATGATGTATTACGTGGAAGGCCGAGTCAATAACTCATTAATTCTATTCATGTGTGGTCTATAATGAAATACGTCTCTCTCTCTCTCTCTCTCTCTCTCTCTCTCTCTCTCTCTCTCTCTCTCTCTCTCTCTCTCTCTCTCTCTCTCTCTCTCTCTCTCTCTCTCTCTCTCTCTCTCTCTCTCTCTCTCTCTCTCTCTCTCCTTCCCTCCCTCCCTGTTAAGCCTTTTATATACAGAAGGCGTGATGTAGTTTGGGTAGCAGGCCACAGTAGATTCTGTAGGTTCTGTGGGCCCACATAAAGTTTATTGCTTTTATCTGTTGTTCAGCCAGAGCGGTTCACTAGTTGATTTTGGTGTTCTTAAGCAACCCAGGTTTAGAAGGAAAAGTCAGAATATAAAAGTTTGTATATTATGTACAAATTTACAAGTGCTGTCCTCACACACGTACAGGTACATACAGAAGTGTGTTTTAAATTGGGATAAGTGTTCGTAATGTCACTGAGTTCATAGTCACTTAATTTCCGCAGCTCACAGTTGACGCACACCCACTTGACACACTCAACACTTCCCAGTCCCCGGCTAATACTCTCTCTTCTCCGGTGGTGCCAGCAGCGCCCAGCTTCAAAATGTTGACACAGGGCGTCGGGAAAATCTCAACTGGGTGTATTAAGTTGTTAATTACATTTATTTGTCGCTGGTAGTGATACCTAGATAAAATGCATCCTACCTATGGAGATTATATTCATTTGTTTTATTTATCTGAGTCAATCATGAATATAAAATAGAGAAGAACCTGCAAACCCTTTTTAAGGAAAAGGCGAGGCCAGCATACACAAATGTTGCGCCACATTACGAAAGATTGCATCGGATTCCTATAATGATTGATATACTTGTGTACAATGGGTCCTACCTATCCTATGGCGGGTACATCCCTCCCTCTCTCTCTCTCTCTCTCTCTCTCTCTCTCTCTCTCTCTCTCTCTCTCTCTCTCTCTCTCTCTCTCTCTCTCTCTCTCTCTCTCTCTCTTTCTTCTCTTTAAATATCCAATTAAATCCAAAAATAAGGTTAGAAGAGGAGGATGAAGAGGAGGAAGAAAAGGAAGAGAAGGATAAGGAAGTAAAAAGAGGAGGAAGAGAATAGGGAGATAGAGAGAAAAATGATGAACATGGAAATAGGAAGGTGGAAGTAGGTGAAGGTGAAGGTGAAGGAGGAAGAGCAAATATTAGGGAAATAAAGTATCAAGTAACTAGTCATTTTGTTACTGGATCCTCTAATTACAGCAAGTAGTACGTCAGTTTGTAGTCATCGAGGCCTTACACGTTTTTGTAGACACAACGCTTGACTTGGTTCAGAGAGAGAATGTTTGGCCAATGCATCACGGCAGCGTTGTCGTGATGGAATTGGCCTTGTACCTGTCGCTTTTAACTGCCTCTTTAATCAAACACACACACACACACACACACACACACACACACACACACACACACACACACACACACACACACACACACACACACACACACACACACACACATGTGACGCAGCACACCGTAACATATTCACTCTAAATAATCTTCCTTGTAACTTGAGCTCAACGAACAGTGTGATGTGGAGGGAAGGAGGGCTGAGCGAGAGGCGAGCAGGCAGACAGTGGATGTACAGCTGTGGACACACGTTGTGACTCTTTGGTTCATATTTTGAAACGCTTTTTTTCTCACCATGACTATTTTTCTAAGGCCACAGAGATGGTTAACCGGGCTCTCAAGAATGATTTTTGTGTTGATATTGCAGAGATCCTGTTTATCTGTCTCTAGAATCATAAAAAAGTCTTCCCTAACAACCACGTTTCACTTTAATTAGAATCCTGTCCTAGAAACGATTCACTAAATAATATAAAATAAGGGAAGCAGCAAGAGGCCGTCAGTCCTACATGTGGCAGTCCCCGTATAAGCAAAGCTACCTAATTCAACCTATCACTTTTATTCATAAATTTGCGTAATCTTTTAATGCTTCTTATTGACTTGGCTCTAAAAATACTTTGTACGACCACAGACCTGATTAAATGGGTTCTTAAGAGTGTTTTCTGTGTTCATAATGCAGAGATATTGTTACTTTATTATTAGAAATATAAGAGAAGTACTCTTTACAAAGCCGGATGACTTCATAGGGTCTTATTTTAAAGCGTTTCGCCCTATTACCACAATCATTAATAAAAGCCACAAAGATGATAATCAAGAATTTTCACGAATGGTGTCTCTTAATAATAATGTGGAAATGTTATTAGTCTGTTTCAAAAACTAAGGAAAGACTC
>NC_059264.1:10458177-10468177 GCF_017591435.1 Portunus trituberculatus | reverse complement strand
TAATTTCCATCCATTCTAATAAAATACTAAACACACGTAAAGTTCCTGACGTAACTCCGATGTTTGAAAAAGGTGATAAGTCCCAATAAAAAACATTGTTACCGATGAGCTTCACGTCAGTGATAAGTATGCTAATGGAAACAGTTTTGGGAGATAAAGTAGTAGCATTCTTAGAAAATAACAAAATAATAGATAAGTCACAACATAAATCTAGAAACAAACGGTCATGTTTAACTAACCTACTTGACCTCTTCCATAACATATATCATTTGTACGACAACAGCAGAGTAGACGATATTATATACCTAGATTTCCAAAAGGTTTTTGACAAAGTTCCACATAAGCATTTTATCAATAAATTAAAAGCACACGGTATAACAGGTGACATCGCTGCTTGGATTGAGGATTGTTTGTCTGTCAGACTGTAAACAGCGAGTAGTGATATATGGTAAAGCTTCAGATTGGATAAATGTATCCAGTGGCATTCCTCAAGGATCAGTTCTGGGTCTGATTCTTTTTATTATTTATATATATATATATATATATATATATATATATATATATATATATATATATATATATATATATATATATATATATATATATGACATCGACGAAGGGATAAAATGTACATTCTTAAAATTCGCGATGATACAAAAATTACAAACAAGGTAGACTCTGAAAACCGAAGACAACTTTTGCAAAGCGATATAGATACTCTCATCAAATGGTCAAATAAGTGGCAAATGAAATTCAGTATTGATAAAAGCCACGTAATATATTTAGGAAATCAAAATTCTCTGGCGATATTCAAAATGGTTAATGATAAGTTTGGTAAAAGAAAAGATCTTGGCATCATAGTGAAGCCAAGTAAGCGACGTACCGAAGTAGTAGAAATTCCAGATAAATAAGTCGGTTTCATTGAAAGATCTTTTTTTACTTTCAAATCCGAAAAAAAAAATAAATATTATTTAACTCATATGTGCGTCCACATCTCGAATACAGTGTTCAGTTTTGGTCACACTACTACAACAAATATATCGAGAAATTAGAAAAAAAAGTTATCCTAAGGTTGCGAAACAAATCCTACTAAGAACGCCTTAAGGAACTAAATTTATTTTTTCTTGAGAAGTGTGGAGTAAGAGGGGGATCTTATTTAAAATTTTAAACGGATTCATATATATGAATATTGAAAAATATTTATCAGTTGACCAATCAAATATTACAAGGAAGAATGAATTTAAAACTTTAGATAAACGTACATTTCATAACAAATGCAGCCAAACACGTTTTCTTTGATCACATAGTATATATATGGAACGGTCTGCCATAAAATTTCGTTGACACAGGTACTATCAAAACTTTCAAAGTTCGCCTAGATAAATACTTGAAATCTAATCTCTGCTGCACCATATCTTTGGCTCTATACTGTATCTACATACACACTACACAACATTGCCTACACTCACAGATAGCCAAGAGTTAACTGTCACCAGTACTACTCTTGACCTGAGATGGGCTGTGTTTGGAGAGGGCCTCGTCAATTACTGATCATCATCGGGAACTAAAGTACCAGATATCAATGTTGCAAAGGGAAACCAGCATACGGCGTCCTTAAAAGAAAGTGTGCTATCTCAGTGGAATGAACGGAGTTAGAGCCTGATTGACTGCTGCCTCCCTAGAAAGAGTCAGACAAGGCAGCTGCACCACTCATTCGACGTACACACTGTGCCTCCACGTACATAATGCACACACAACATCACATTTACCAAGTTTTATCACCTTTCCCCACAAACATTAGTAGCCAGACGTAAATTACATATTTCCTTTTCACCATCTACTAAAATTCGATGTGGTTTTTGAATATCACATGGTTTCGCCTTTTTTTCTGCCAACCTTGGCTGGAGGGAGGGATATACGAGGAGGAGCCTTCTGCTTTGCTGTCCTGTCTCTATCACTGGTAGTTAGTAAATAGTCTCAACAAACAGTCTAGTAATATCAGGGTCTGTTCTGTTTGTTTTCCTTTGTATTCTTCCTCTTCCTCCTCCTTTACTGTTACACTTTTGAGGCATTACGAAAAATCAGAAAGAAACTACTATTACTGCTACTGCTGCTGTTACAACAACAAGAACAACAACAACAACAACAACAACAACAACAACAACAACAACAACTACTACTACTACTACTACTACTACTACTACTACTACTACTACTACTACTACTACTACTACTACTACTACTACTACTCTCTAATTCTCTCTCTCTCTCTCTCTCTCTCTCTCTCTCTCTCTCTCTCTCTCTCTCTCTCTCTCTCTCTCTCTCTCTCTCTCTCTCTCTCTCTCTCTCTCTCTCTCTCTCTCTCTCTCTCTCTCTCTCTCTCTCTCTCTCTCTCTCTCTCTCTCTCTCTCTCTCTCTCTCTCTCTCTCTCTCTCTCTCTCTCTCTCACACACACACACACACACACATTGTGTGTGTGTGTGTGTGTGTGTGTGCTTGACAAGTAGGTCGAGCTAGACAGAGACATAACGCGCCAAACACTTTTCAGAATAGAAAGAAAGAAAAGAGAGAATGTCTGATTTCCTCACACCCGCCCTCCTTCCACACACACACACACACACACACACACACACACACACACACACACACACACACACACACACACACACACACACACACACACACACACACACACACACACACACACACACACACACACACACACACACACACACACACACACACACACACACACACACACACACACACACACACACACACACACACACACGTCACACTCGTCAACGTGGCTTTAAAACTTGCATGTTTGATCTCGCTCGTTGCCTCAGACTTCTTACCAGCTCAACAAAACAAGGCTGTCAACATACTTGCTTGCTACATGCTTCTAGTTTCTCTTCTGCTTTTGTTGCTTTCTTTTGTCTTTCTTCCATGTTCTCTCCCACGTTTTCTTCCACCTTTCCTTCCCTACCCGATGCTCACTCCATGCTCACAGCCGCGACAGAAAATGGAATGAAGCCGTGAATTGAAATGAAATTGTTTTAAACTCTGCTTTTTGTTATTTTTCGCTTGTCTCGTGTGAAGGTTTTTTCTTTTATTCATTTATTCCGTGTGCTGCTGGAGTGTTATCAGCAAGACTCATGTGTGTGTGTGTGTGTGTGTGTGTGTGTGGGTGGGTGGGTGGGTGTGTGGAGGCGGCGGTGATGAATTAATGTTGCTTTCTATTCGTATGTGTTTTGTATGGTAAGACGGGATTTGTGCGTGCGTGTTTTTGTTAAAGTTTATATTAGAACGATGTGAATATGTTTACTACCACCACCACCACCATCACCACCATTACATCTATAACTTCCACCACTTCCATCATCACCACTACTTCCACCGCCACCATCATCACCTTGGTTTAATTAACACAGACGAAACTCAACAAGGCTTGCAAGGGGACTGGCAACTTAGTGGGTCTTTTTATTTTTTTTAAGTTGTCCTTGGTCAGTTTTCTCTCATAAAAAAAAGGAAACAAACACAATGCTGCTGTTTTAAAAAAGAAAATACTGAATGAGCTTGGATGGAAATGACCACTCTCTCTCTCTCTCTCTCTCTCTCTCTCTCTCTCTCTCTCTCTCTCTCTCTCTCTCTCTCTCTCTCTCTCTCTCTCATCCATCTATTCATCCATTTCTCTTTCCGTCTCGGGAGATGACTGGCTATACGTCATCAGGTGTTCCTCCTCCTCCTCCTCCTCCTCCTCCTCCTCCTCCTCCTCCTCCTCCTCCTCCTCCTCCTCCTCCTCCATGACTCAACACCACCACCACCATTATCTTTCTTCACGTGCCTCAGTGGAGTAGACATACGCTGGAGTGGAGGGAGGTAGAGAGTGTGCTGGTATCTTTGAAGATGTAATACAGTACTGGTCCTGATTAGCAGGGATGTCTCGTAAACACCGCGGCAAGCTTGTTTTTCTAAATATATTTATGCTTCAATGACAATATCTGAGGGGACCTTCAACTTTCATCGCTGTGAAAGCTTGAAGTTGCGGCCTGTATTTAATAGTTCTATGTAACACACACACACACACACACACACACACACACACACACACACACACACACACACACACACACACACACACACACACACACACACACACACACACACACACACACACACACACACACACACACACACACACACACACACACACACACACACACACACACACACACACACACACACACACACTAAATAAAATAGTACTTAGTGGTGGTTGGATTGATACTTTTCTGTATGTATAATTTCGCTACATATTGTAAAATTTAATTATTTCAAGCATTTCCTGTCAAGAATGTTTACAGCATTGTAAGCGTGTGTCTTGTAATGCATGAATATTATTTTTGGTTTAAGATGGATTAATGCCTCCTTACGCAGCTAAGCTAATTTTAGCCAAATTAACAAACTCCCACCAGGAGCCTCGCAGGGGACAAATTCTCTCGTGTCCCACCAAACACTTTCCACTTGATATAATTTAGTAGTTAATTCTAATACAAAACAGGCAACAACAAAACGATCGCTGAAAAATGATTATTCACTATTATATGGAAGATAATTCAAATACATATCAGGTGATTAATACGATGATAAATTCTACAAGTACGCAAAATATCTGATGTGATTAGAAGGTTCCTAGACATCAAAGTGTATTTTGAAATGAATCTGTCTTTCTCTTCTTCTGTTTTCGTTTCTTTTTGTCATTTTCTTCTCCTTTTTTTTATCTTTCATGTTTCATTGTTCCCTTACTTCCTTATCTCTCCCTTTCTCTCTACCGTACCATTCCTTACTTTATCTTTCACCTTTTCTCTTCGTCTTTTGTCTTCCCTTCATCTTCCTTTTCAAAATATCTTTCCTTCACCTCTCCCTGTTCACCTTCCCTCATCTTTCCTTTCTTTCCCTTCAAGTGCAACCTCCCCTCACCTTTACCTCGCCCTCCCTTCACTCCCCTCTACCTGACTTATTATACTTATCGAAACTTTCCCCTCTTTTTCCCTCACTCATAACTTTGAAGGATTACTGTCAATAGCTCTGTCTATCTTCCTGTTTTCCTTCTCATTCTTTACTTCTGTCTGTCTCCTCTGTCTTCCTACGTCCTTTCCTTTTACTGACATTAATAAACATATATATTTTCGTAAGTTTTAGTTTCTTATCCATTTTTCTGTTTATCCTTTTTCCTTCTCTTGTTTTAAATCTAGTTGTCTTAATACTCTTATTATTATTTCATCTTTCTTGCTTTTATTTCGTTTTTTCTTCTGTCATAACTCGTCCCTGTCTAGTTTGCGTCCTCATTAACCGCCTTTTCTTTAGTTTCTCTTCTCTTGTCCGTCTTCTTTCTTATCTCCTACATCCGCCGCTTCCATTCATTGTAATGTCTCGTTTCTCCTTTTCTCATGTTTTGCTACATTATACATTGTTAAATGTTTATTTCTGTAACTGTCCTATTTCTTCCTTTTTCCTTCTTTTATTTACTCTCTCTCTCTCTCTCTCTCTCTCTCTCTCTCTCTCTCTCTCTCTCTCTCTCTCTCTCTCTCTCTCTCTCTCTCTCTCTCTCTCTCTCTCTCTCTCTCTCTCTCATTTTCCTTTTCCCTCTTTCTCGTTTTCCTCTTTTTATCTTTCCTTGTTCTCTCTCTCATCATCTCGTCTCTCACGCGTCCATATCCATCTTTTCCTCTCCTCATCTTCCTCCATCATCTCTTCCCTCATCTCATCTGCTCATCTAATCTTTTTACCAACAAACTTCTCTTGTCTCCTCTCCCAGGCTCGTATCTCTTCTTTCTCCGTGTTTTTTTTTCCCTTCCTTCCTTCGTTTAGATCCTTTCCTCCTCTTCCTCCTCCTCCTTCAACTTTCTCTCCTTTTCTTTTCCTTCTCTTCCCATCTCCTCTCAGTCTGGCTTTTCAAACTTAACGTGATTTAAACTTGTACATTTTTTTTGGTGTGCTTTTTTATTTTGTTAGTCACATGGTTATGAAAAAGTGTGTGTGTGTGTGTGTGTGTGTGTGTGTGTGTGTGTGTGTGTGTGTGTGTGTGTGTGTGTGTGTGAATGTCTATGGAGTTTGACTATTATAGATTATTCTGTTTGAAAAATTGAAGGCTGATGTTAGCCACTTCATTACTGGGACGCATTTTTACCAAGAGTTTTGGGTGTGATTAGACAATTTTATCTATGTCTATGGTGGTCAGAGGATTAATGGCCAGATTCTCCACTATTTTAATCTCCCACATAAGTTTTTCAAGTTCTATAAAATCGCCAAATGATAGGCAGAATGAATATGAAAGCTCGTCATAGCACTGAAGGATTTAGATTAGATACTATGTTTGAAATGTTAGTAGAGGCGCTGTGGTACTGAATAATTACCACGGGTCGCTCTGTTTCTGATTCCGAGACTGGAATTAGCCGAGTCTGGCGTGTATGAAATGTTTATGGTCTGGATTAGTGAAAGATATTGTTCATGTTATGTTGGAGGGTGTCAAAGGTTGTGTTTTGTATTTTTAGTGTTTTTTCATAATTAAAGGTGTATCTTAGGGTATCCTTGAACATTTTTAAGAGTTGTTTTTGCTCAATTTGTTCTTAATAGATATCTAAAGAGGTTCTGCTTTTTATCCTTGAAAATGGGAGGATTGATATTTTGTATCTTTTGTTTTGTTCATAATTAAAAGTGTATCGTAGGGTATGCTTGAACATTTTTAAGATTTATTTTTGTTCGATTTGTTCTTAATAGATGTCTAAAGAGGTTCTGCTTGTTATCTGTGAAAATGGGAGGATTGATATTAATTTTTCCTTTGTCTTCATATATTTTGTTTGTTTGGGAATTCTAAATTTTGGTTCATGTTTCGTTATTTTTATTTTTTTTTTTTTTAACTGTTAAAGGTATTCTGTTTCACTGAATGTTTTGAAGTGTGGTTATTTTTTCTTTTTTTCTTTATGTACAACTGAAGGTATGTTTTCAATTTAGGTTTTGGTATATACATTCAAATATATTTTAGCTGGTATACATGAGAACTCGATAAATTAAGATTGAATTTTCATTTTCTTTTTACAAACATTATATTTTCTTTAGCTAGAAAAATATACTGAAAAAAAAATAATTGTGTATTTCTGTTAACCTATTTTTACATGCGCTTTGTATTGTTGAAAAAAAGAAGAAGAAATGTTGCCGTATAAAGATTGCATCCTGTTAGCGTCCCTCCTTCAGGTAACGCAGTTTTCACCCTCCTGACGAAGGCTTCTATTGGATTGCCGACCTTGCTGCATTGAACCCAGAGAGACAACAGGGAGTTATGACACGGCCTAACCCTCTGCACACACACACACACACACACACACACACACACACACACACACACACACACACACACACACACACACACACACACACACACACACACACACACACACACACAAGGACAGGGACACACACACACACACAC
This sequence comes from Portunus trituberculatus, assembly GCF_017591435.1. Taxonomy (NCBI): domain Eukaryota; kingdom Metazoa; phylum Arthropoda; class Malacostraca; order Decapoda; family Portunidae; genus Portunus; species Portunus trituberculatus. Next base: position 10,460,685 of record NC_059264.1, on the reverse strand, counting down.
ACACACACACGGTAGCTCAGTGGTTAGAGCGCTGGCTTCACAAACTAGAGGACCGGGGTTCGATTCCCCGGCCGGGTGGAGATATTTGGGTGTGTCTCCTTTCACGTGTAGCCCCTGTTCACCTAGCAGTGAGTAGGCACGGGATGTAAATCGAGGAGTTGACAACGACCTTGTTGTCCCGGTGTGTGGTGTGTGCCTGGTCTCAGGCCTATCCAAAGATCGGAAATAATGAGCTCTGAGCTCGTTCCGTAGGGTAAAGTCTGGCTGTCTCGTCAGAGACTGCAGCAGATCAAACAAACAGTGAATCACACACACACACACACACACACACACACACACACACACACACACACACACACACACTCTGTCTCTCTCTCTCTCTCTCTCTCAAGCTCACACTAACGCTCATGTTTCGTAATACGTAATAGGTAGGGTCTATGGAGTTCAGAAGATTAACAGCAGTAGTTTTCACTATTTTAATCCCCTACATGAGATTCTGAAGATGTATAAAATCACCAAATAGTAAGAAGAATGAATATGGAAACGCGTCATGGTACTGAAGGGGTTAAATCACCTAATCCAATATGTAGCGTTGTTTCCATACCTGTCATTTTGTGTGTTGATTCACGTACCCTGCATATCACTTCCTCTTTGAATGCAATTGTTAAGTAATTTTCATTTTTCATTCTTTTGATTTTTGTACTTTATCTGCCTCCCTTTAACGATAAAATGTTTCTTCTCTTCTGCAAGCAATAATTGATAATTTTACTCTATGATCGATAGGTTTTTTTTATTTCAATTTCCATTCGTGTGATTTGCGTATTTCTCTCCCATTCACAATCTAATCTTGTGTTTCTTGTCTGAATTTTAGTAGTACTTGATAATTTTTTCAAGTTTTTCTTTCGGCAAACTTTATCGGACCTGTAAGGGGAGGGGCAATTAATTGGACCTTTTTTTTAATATTTTGTTGCCCTTGGCCAATTTTCTTCTCGTACATAAAGAAATAGTCTTCATTAAAACAACCTTTTTTCTTCTGTGTAAGCGAGTCTGTCCAGCAAGGAAAAGGATAAAAAAAAAAGCTTAAAACAAGGAGGATGGCATTTCCTAAAGGGTTTTCTGATGAAATGCAACGAAATGGTGTAAAAAAGTAATTTGAAGATCAGAACTGCCAGATAGTATTGTCAAAAGGATGCGTCTTGAAACCTATCTCTTGAAACTTGTACGATGAAAAACAGACGTACATTAACCCCTTCAATACTGAGACGCATTTTTACTTTAATTTTTGGCTATGATTAGACGATTTTATTTGCATTAGGAAGGGTCTATGAAGGTCAAAAGATTAATGGCCAGTTTTAACTATTTTATTCCCAACATATATTTCTGAAGCTGTATAAAATCACCACATAGTAACCAGAATGAATATGAAAATGCGGCATAGTACTGTAGAGATTAAATTGACTAATCCAATCTTGTTGCTATTCCTGCATTTATTCTGCTATGATAACTAACATAACCTTTATCTCTCTTATATTAATATATCACTTATCTGAATACCGTAGTTAATCATTTCACAGTTTATGAAGAATGCCTCTTCATTTTCATTATGGATCTGACCAAGGACAATAAAGATAACAAGTAAAAGGTCCACGAAGGTGTCAGTTCGTTATGAGGGCAATCCAAAAGTAAGTACATCCAAAATTACATCGAACAGTGTCTTGAAGCATTCGTCTCGAAAGAGTTGAAGTCAAAAGCATAACATTACATTATTTAACATGACAAATTAATGGTAGTTACTTTTATGCAAGCGACATACTGTTTTTAATTTTTTTTTTTTTTGCACATAAAGATAAATAGATGAATATAACTAAGTGTGCAGAAAGACTTACGCTACTTCATCCTTACCTGTGCTGGCTGTAGCGTGTTTAGAAATCGTTCACTTCACTTCACTAGATCAACATTATGGCTCGTCACATATTCGTGAGTAGTGAATGCAATCCCAGTAGATTGAATTGCTGTTGCACCTTCCTGACGGCGTTATATGAATGAACTTTGTGTTGTAGGAATTGTAAGGTATATTTGCCATCCTCCTCTCATTTCTTTTAGAAGTTATTTTATTTGTGTGAAAGATGTTGTTGGATATGTGGAAGGATTTCAACTTTGTCGTGTATCAATTGTGATCTGTAAGAATGGTATCCTCACCTCCTTTTCTGTTTTTTCTTATATTTCTCAATGGCGTGATACGATTCCGTTGTTTCGGCGTCTTATATTAGTCACTTATCATTTAGTTTTCCTTCTTCGGCACTCAGTTAATGAAGCAGCATATGAACCCGTTAATCAATCAATCAATCAGTTATCTACCAGTTAATTTCTTTCCTCTCCGTAACTAGACCATCAGCACCAGGTAGGACTTTAATCACTTCCTTCAATCACTCCAGCTTTCACCTACTCACCCGCCACTTGTTGTCCGTCAGTTGCTTCATAACAGAGTCTCTTAAAAACTTGGTAGCC
>NC_059264.1:10450677-10453177 GCF_017591435.1 Portunus trituberculatus | reverse complement strand
TCTTTTTATATATTTACCTCCGCATTTCCAGTTCGTTAATTCTTCCACGAACGTAACCATGTCAACCTTTTGCTTATCCTTATCACCATTACGTTGTTTGTCTTTTTCCTTCGTTTTTCTTTTTTTTCAGTTAGATTATCTTTGTTTATCTTTACATTTGTTTTTTCTTTAGTTAATATTTGAATTTTTATGTTGATTTTAGCTTTTGACTCCAATGTGTCATTTACTTATTTACATTATTTTTTTCGTGTTTATAAAGGTCTGAATTCGGTTGTCGTATGTTTTGATTTATTCTACGCAGTTCCTATTCATGTATTTATTTTAGCGCTCGTTTTTCTCAAATTTCCTCGTATTGAAAGCCTCTATGTACGGATACTTATTTATTCATTTGTTTATATATTGAAGGTTGGGCTTTGTGTTCTAGTGTGTGTGTGTGTGTGTGTGTGTGTGTGTGTGTGTGTGTGTGTGTGTGTGTGTGTGTGTGTGTGGGGTTGAGTGAGTTATCTGAACGCCTATCACATATTTACCTGCATGACAAAAATTAATCAATGGCAAAAAAAAAAAAAAAAGATAAAAAAAAGCTCCTTGCAACGCTTGTCCATTTGCATGCAATTTTAATGGGCGTTTTTACTGTGCACAAGTTATATTTTATCCCGACATGTCAGCAGAGTTTTTTTGACCACTACATGTTTTCTGTCGGGCGGAATTGATGGCGCTCTCACACACTCATCCCGATATGATTTTACGATTCTGTTCTTAACGCGTGGACAGAATCGAATTACTTGTCCTTTTCTATTTACACTTTGCTTTACATCACCGTGGCTACTTTCCATGTTCCAGGACATTGGATCGTATTTTCAAACACTGCACCTCGACTACTTTCAGAAGACACAAGTTGATTATACAGGATTTTAAGGGTGTTTTTTTTTTTCTTATTTTATTACAGTTCTAGTGACAATTTTTGCCATATTTTTACATTACCAGCAGGAGAAACACACGTAAGAATCAACTTAATTATCTCGATGGGGAAATAATCGTGGTAAGAGAGCAGATAGTTTCAGGATACCGATCTTATTCAAATTCGGCTTTCAGGATTTGAGCAGCAGGACTAAAACACTCGATAACCCTACCCGGAGTAGTAAGTAAGTTTTCTGTGGACTTGCTTTGGAAATGTTTGGCGTTTTGGTTCAGTTATTTTTCATTTATTGCATTTCACAAGATCATTTTATCTTTACATGTTGCAGGACTAAAAGCGCTCGATATAACCTCCCGGAGTATTAAGTAAGTTATCTGTAGGCTTGTTTAGGAAATGTTTGGTGTTTTGGTTCAGTTAGTTTTCATTTATTGCATTTGAGAGGAGAAGGTTCATTTTACTTGCTGCGTCACTCAAGCCACTTTACTTTATGGTTTCAAGTGGTGTGTTATCTGAACGTTTGTTTGTGAGATGTTTGGTGTTTCTATTTGTATTTTAGTACAATTTTTTATGCTATGCTGCGAGGAGTAATGGTTTTTGAGTACATTTCCTGTTTTGTACATAGAGCTACACATTTTGTAGGCGGTGCATTCTCTATAAAATTTTGTATGAGTTCGTTTTATTTCTACTCTTGAGGCGAGTGACGAGTTATTGTTTATTCTTTTTATACATATTTGCATTCTTATTCATGCTATCTTTGTAGGATATATATCTAATTTATTATTCTTTTTCTTTTCTCTGACGTTTCGGTGCGTTGATGTCTTGCATATGTTCTATTTTTTTATATTTTCTGATTTAGTATTTTTCTGTTTTGTTTGGAATGACACTTTTTGCATTAATTAATATTATATATATATATATATATATATATATATATATATATATATATATATATATATATATATATATATATATATATATATATATATATATATATATATATATATATATATATATATATATATATATATATATATATATATATATATATTTCTATTTCGCATGCATTTCTAGATGTATGTGTATGGTGCACGTCTAAATTTAGGTATCTTTCTAAAGATGAACTTGTTGTTTAATTCAATATGTTTTTTTTTTTTTTTTGTTTTCCCACGCTTGCATATAATCCTTAAAGAAAAAAATAAAACATTGTTTATCGTCCTGATGTGACATATTGAATTTATTGAAGTTTGTCTTGATGTGTGAGTTTCTTCCAATCAAAGTACGTACGACATAAATATTTCAGCACTTATCAAGTGAAGCATTGCAGAACTTAACCTCGTAGTCCAAATGGGCCATTTATCAAACTGCTTTCTTGGTTCACGAGCTCACTCATTCTTTACCTTTTTTTTCACTTTTGCTGTTCTCGGAACGCTACATATGAGAGTAAATCAAACTTAACATTTCTCCCCTTTCCTAATACATTCTTTTTTAGAAGAAAGACAAAATGGCAGAATAATTTCAGGCTTTTGTTTTTTTCATTGCTTTTTATTGGTACAGGAGAGACACGATGGTCAACGTTTTGTTTCT
>NC_059264.1:10415677-10445677 GCF_017591435.1 Portunus trituberculatus | reverse complement strand
CACAAGAGTACATGCCAGAATCGCCGGGCCCCACTGCAGACACCACCAGACTAGCTGTAGTCTCTCCTTTCCTGCGATCGATCTGAGGGAGAAGGTGGAAGGTTTTGACAGGGACGCGGTAGCTGGGATGGAATTAGTCATGTGTTGAGGAACTGGGGAAGGTGTAAGACGATAGCTGCGGTTTATGTCTTGAAGGAGGAGTATATTTTTTCTTGCGAAGGGATGAGATGTGGGCAGAAAAACAGTGGAAAGGGGAATAAAAGGTGAGAGGTTGTGAGAGGGATCGTTTCGGATGAAAGATTGGTAACGTGTTGTGTTGAGGAGACATGTACTAGAAGGAGTAAGTAAAAGGATGGAAAGCCGTGTTTTGATATGGGGAGAAGAAAAACAAAGGTGAAAGGTTAGGACGTGGGTAAGGAATAGTGAAGAGACGAAGAAAATACGAAAATAATGAGAGAAAACCGTTGAAATTTGTATGGTATGCCTAGAATGAAAGTAGTGTTGTGCTGAGGTGTTGGTGAAAGTGTCAGAGATAGTAGTTAGTAGTAAGGTAGGAAAGATGTGGTTGATTTAAAGCTAAAGATTGAGATTTGGGTGGCGTATCTATAATGAATACAATGATGTGTAGATGGCGTTGTGAAAGAAAGCTGGAGTTTACAGTAAAGTAGTAAATTCTAGACTGATTTAAGGGGAGAAATATATGTGAGATTATGAAGTGAAGATGTAGATGAATAAGGATAATGATGAAGAGATGAGATAGAGAGGAAAAGTAACAAAGGAACTGGTGAGGATAATGATGAAGGAAGACGATAGCAGAGGGATAAAGAAACGCAGGGAATGAATAAGAATAATGTTGAAGGGATAGAAGATATCAAAGAGAAAGTAACGAGGATATGAATAAGGATAATGATGAAAGGAGGAGATAGAAGAAGGAGAGTAACGTGGTAGATGAATAAAGATAATGCTGAAGGGATAAAAGAAAGCAAAGAGAAAATAACGTAGGAAATATATGAAGATAATGATGAAGGGAGAAGATAGCAGAGGGAAAATAACGAAGGAGATGAGTGAAGATAATAATGAAGGAAGAAGATAGAGAGGGAAAAAATCGTAGTAGATGAGTGAAGATAATAATGAAGGAAGGAGATAGCAGAGAGAAAGTAACGAAGGAGATGAGTGAGAATAATGATGAAAGAAGAAGATAGAGGGAATAGAGAAGATAAGGTAGCTTGTGGTCGTAATAAGCAAGATTGGCACTTACATGGCTTATCTCGGATGGAATTATTGACGTGTTAAATTGCTGAAGGTTTAAGAGAAAGTAGGTATGATATTACTAAGAGATAAACAATACTTAGAAAAAAGAAGCTATAGGGAGAAAGATTACAGATTTATTAGTATCTGGTAACTGGGATACAGGTGCTGTGTTGAAGGATCAGAGAAATAGTAAGGGATATGAAAGGAAAGAAGTTATTGATTTAAGAGGGCCGCCGTGGAATTATTGTGAGAATGGTAAGAGGGAAGCTGTAAGTTGAGTTTAGGCTGAAGGAAGTTTAAAGAAATGGGACACGGTAGGAATATGGTGTTGAGAGAGAGAGAGAGAGAGAGAGAGAGAGAGAGAGAGAGAGAGAGAGAGAGAGAGAGAGAGACAAAGAGAGAGAGATAATAATTGAAGAGGTGAAGGAAAGAAGGGTGAAGCTGAAGCAAAGACGAATATAGCGAAGGAAGGAGAGGAGGATGAGGTGTGAGAAGAAAAGTAAGTGGAAAAGGGGGAAAAGGGGAAAAAAGCAGGAAAAGAGAGTATTGCGAAGATGTCAGGTGATAGCGAAAGACTGAAGTGGAAAGTGACAACAGTGAGTGCAGTAAAACAGGGGGAAGAAGGGGAGAGAGAGAGAGAGAGAGAGAGAGAGAGAGAGAGAGAGAGAGAGAGAGAGAGAGAGAGAGAGAGAGAGAGAAGGGGGATAGAGAGGGAGGCATGACAACGGAGAGGGAGGTGGAATTGACAGGCTGTGAGAGGAAATGGAGTGAGGAAGAATGTAGAGCAGATAAGGGGAGGGAGAGAGGGGAGGAGAGGAATGGAGGGAAAACGGGTTGTAGTGAGTGAGGGAGAGGTTAAGGATAGGAATGGGAGGAGAGAGAGGGAGGGAAAGAGAGAGGAAGGAGGGAGGGGTGACTTTTTGTGAGAGGGAGAATGGAAGGAAAGGACAGATCATGAAGGAGGAGCCTACAAATATAGAGATGAAGTGAGAAATGCTTTAAAAATGGGGATAGAGAGTGAGAGAATGGAATCTGGTTAGAGAAAGTAATTCCAACCCCTTCAGTACCGTGACGCGTTTCCATATTCATTCTGCTTATTATTTGGCGATTTTATCCAGCTTCAGAATCTTATGTGGAGGTTGAAATAGTGAAGACTGTGGCCATTAACCTTCTGACCTCCAAATACTCTTCTTAATGTCAATAAAATCGTCTAATCATACCCAAAACGTAAGGTAAAAATGCATCCCAGTACTGAAAGGGTTAAGAATAGGAGAGGGGAAGAGGGAGGGATGTCAATGATGGGAGGGGATGGGAGAGGTGACGGAGACGAGGGTGGCAGGAGAGTGTGTGCCTGAGGAAGGGTGTGTGAGTGGCAGGGACAAGAGGGTTTTGTTGCAGCGATGGGGTCTGTTTTACCTGCTTTGTGTTCTGTGCTCCTTGCCAGTGGGCATTTCAGTCGTGCCTTTTAGAAGCAGGTTTCATGTCGATGTGTTTTGCTAAGTCTGGTGAGTCTCGGGGTAGTGATGGTGACTCTGTTCCCGTTGTTCTTGTTATTGTTATTATTGCTGCAACTACTACAGTAACAGCAGGAAAGACATCAATGACAACGACAACGACAGCAACAACAATAATAGCAATAACAACAACAACAACAACAACAACAACAACAACAACAACAACAACAACAACAACAACAACAACAACAACAACAACAACATCTACACCACCACCACACCACTACTACTACTACTACTACTACTACTACTACTACTACTACTACTACTACTACTACTACTACTACTACTACTACTACTACTACTACTACTACTACCCCTACCCCTATATCCTTTGATTTTGTTTTTGACTCTGTTTGAGGTCTGGCATCTCAGTGGGCGCTTTCTATTTTATTGCAATCTTGGTTCCCTTTGCCTGTGCTTTTCCTGTCTACTTGAAAGATAAAAAAAAATAAATGAACTGCCCCAACCAACTAAATCCACTATACAACAAATCCACAACCAAAAACAAGGATTCTTATTATATTTTACTACATTCCTCTTCCTCATCTTCTTTTTCTTCCTTCTCCTCCTCCTCTTCCTCCTCTTCCTCCTCCTCCTCCTCCTCCTCTTCCTCCTCCTCCTCCTCCTCCTCCTACTCTACCACCTAACCACTATCCTTTTCTTCCTACCCCTCCTCCTTCCCTTAACACCACATCTCAGCAACCACCACATCCTTATCGCTATTTCCGTATGCCCTCCTCTTCCTCTTAACCAATCTCCTTCATCACCACCTCCACCTCCTCCACCTCGTCTCTTAACCATCCTGCTCCTCCTCTTCCTCCTCCTCTTTAACCATTCTTCACCACCTCCACCACCACCACCACCACCACCACCTTATCGCTATCACCCCATCCCCCAACCGCCGTCTTACATTCCTTCATCACCTTTACTATCCTCCCTCCACTTACTGAATAGCCTCGGTGCATTTTAACGCTTCCCAGGCCGCGCCATCAGCCGATACTCGCGTGCCACCTCGCTTTAAACCAGTGAACCAGTTATGGATGAGCTGCCACGCGCCGCCTCAGGGCCCCTCGCTCCCTGACGCTTACGGTGAAGAATGACGAGGGCTGTGGTAGTGGTCTCGTCACTGCTTTTGTCTGAGTGTTGGTTGGTGGAGGAGTTAATTGTCTATTTGTTCGTATTTCGTAATTGAGTGAGTGTTTGTATTGTTGGGGTGTTGTTGTGTTAGTTAGTTGTGAAGGCAGCTATTGTTTTTTGTCTATGTTTTATGTGTGTGTTTAGTGTAGATTGTTCTAGTGTGGATGTGTTAGTCTGTGGAGGATTGCTTTATATTGTTGGTTTGTTCGTGGTGATGACTGATGAGCATGTACTAGAGATGATTGGTGGGAGTGGTACTTGATGCTCGTTGGTGTAGTGTTCTTTTGTTAGTGAAGGAGTCAGTTGTTTATATGTTATTGTTTTTGTTTTTATCTCTGTGTTCATAAGTGAACACTAAGTTCAATTTATGATGTTTCTTTCCTTATCTAATAGCTGTGATAAGTGTTCATCGAAAACGTTCACTGAAAATATTCAGAACGGTGCATTTATAAATAACTGTTATAACGAAGCACTTAGAAATCGTTTATTTCATGGTACGTTGTTTAATTCACAAGAAAAAGGAAACATTTACAAAACTTTCAATCAGTAATGCATTTCTCAATTAATGTGATATGACTCTGATTAAAAGAGACGTTTTGTATTCTCTGTTTTTTGTTACTACAAAAAATTAATACTGAGTAAACGTTCAATCTACTGAACATTGTACTACCTGATGAACACTCACATAGATGTTTGAATAAATCGCAGGTTTGATTTGTCCCTACCTTTCACTTCATTGGCACTCACTTAATGTTTATCTTACGAAACGTTTTGACATTACCTTTCTCTACTTTGATAGATTCGCACTAGGACTATTTCCTCGTTCTTTTTAAACTAACTTGATAACTTACACTGCGAACACTTCGTCCACATTCCACCTCTCAGTTCTAGCTATTTCCTTAGTAACGAGCACCGAGAACGTTCAATGAATCATTCAGCTGCCAGCTTTTATTGTGTCCATGTATAACTACCTTGATAGGACGCACTCAGCAGAAGCTTCACTCAATCTTCTGCCTGTCCATTTTTGCCATTACCATAACTGCTTTTGTGGTCACGCAGAGATTTGTACCCTCTTCCATTAACACTTTCAGTACTGGGACACATTTTGACCTTGAAATTTGTGTACGATTTTATTTTATTTACAGTAGGAAGGGTTTATGGAGGTCAGAAGATTAATGAACCAGACTCCTCACTATTTTAAGCACCCACATGAGTTTCTGAAGCTGTATAAAATCACCAGATAGTAACCAGAATGACTATGGAAACGCGTCATGCTAGTGAAGGGGTTAATCCGTTGTGGAGTTGTATGGGAGTGTTTGAAATCTACCAAGTTACATATCTAATATATGTATAATTTTTCCTATCTATTTTTCTTTCAGCCTCAATATCTGTATACGGTACTTTTCATTTGTCTGTCTGTCTCTAAATACATATTATCTATCTGTTTATGTATTTATATCTATCTGTCCAATTCTTTTGCCTTGTATACCTGTAATATCATTTGGTATTGTAAAACTCCTTAATTATTTTTAGCGAGTATTTTTTGTAATTGACAGCCTTATTAAAAAAGAAACTGGACAGAAGGCTGTAGTCTATTACCTTGTCTTCCTGTCTGTCTGTTTGTTAGTGTCCGTATCTGTTTCTCCAAAATACACAACTGCAACTGCCAGATTCTTGCTCCTCGTTTTTTATTCATACTCTTGGTGATGAGAAGACAGATCTCTCTCTCTCTCTCTCTCTCTCTCTCTCTCTCTCTCTCTCTCTCTCTCTCTCTCTCTCTCTCTCTCTCTCTCTCTCTCTCTCTCTCTCTCTTACTTTGGGAGATCTTTCAAACCTTCCACCAGAACGATTTTCTTGAACACAGACTTCACCAGTAAAATAATAACAGTACACAGAACTCTACTATCCTTGATGTGCGATGCAATATAACTCTATTTCTGCAGCGCTCTAATCCATTATTTGCTGACTTTCTTTCTCCATCACTTTGTTGCTTCAGTCAGGGATCGGCACTGCGGGTCAGCTTTCTCTAGCATTTTCGTTCTTACGGGCTTTATAATACTTTCGATCCAGCAACCAAATTGTGCTTTCTCCATAGCCTCTATTACAGTGGTATGACGCATTTTCATATTCATTCTTCTTAGCATTTGGTGACTTTATACAGGTTCAGACACTTGTGTGGGGATTAGAATAGTGAAGATTCTGGTTATTAATCTTCTGACCCTTTCTAGTGTAAATAGAATCATCTAATCATACCCAAACTCTTGGTAAAAATGCGTCCCAGTACTGGAGGAGTTAATAACAAACCACCAAGGATCAATGTACCTCTCACAGCTATACAATAATCGATCAATCTTTCAAGGGAGAGGTTTCAAGGCTTTCTATCTGATACCGCTGTTTTTCGCTTTTATGCAGAAATATTCTTTTACGTAGAAATATTCGTAGACTACTTTCTCCAGCCACATTCATTGCAGTTATGTCTGTCACTGCACCCAGAAACCTTCCCTTATATAGTCCTTTGTCTCTTCTGCTGGCTTTATCATGAATTTCAGATTGTGGGGAGAGTTTTAAGTACAATAATTTTACGGGGATTGAAAGCATAAGTACCGCTGGAGTGTAGGTCGAGTCCTGTATTGCTTCTAGTTTCCCTTTCTCTCTGTAAAATTACGCATGTTCACTGAAATGTTACCAGCTTCAAGACACCTTTACGTGTATTGACAATCTGTCTTGGTTCTTGTGTTTGTTTTTAGGGAACGCTATTGTATTGACATTTTTTGTGTGTATTTGTATATTTTGTGCCATGTCGTTCTCGCTGACAGGTAAAAAGAGAAAATTAACAATGAAAGGGTTAAAACAATCAATCGGCAAGCTCTATTCTGAATATTTTTTCTTTAACTATGATACGCTTCTCTTCAAACTTAATACGTCTCTCTCTCTCTCTCTCTCTCTCTCTCTCTCTCTCTCTCTCTCTCTCTCTCTCTCTCTCTCTCTCTCTCTCTCGTATATATCTAGTCTTGCTATTGCTTGGATAAATTCTGCATGAACACCTAAATATTAGTCGTCGCTACCAATGGAGAAGATTCAGAAACTAAATTACTGCAGTGAAAGGTAGTCTTCTTTATCCACATTTATAGCTTTGGTGGATTTCCCTCACACAGAATTAAAAAAAAAAAAGTCAGTTGTAAGATATTTAAGTGAATGAAAATTAGAAAAGAAATATGAAAAGCTAATTAAATGTAAAGAAAAAATAAAAAGAACAAATCAAACTGTTGAATAGATGAAAATAAAAAAAAACAAGAAAAAACAAAAGTAAGTCAGTTAGATATTTAGTAGAAAAACAAAAAGAAAAGCAGTGAGTCCAGCTGTTAAATGAATGAAAATAAAAGCGAAAAAGAACAACACAAGTCAGGCGGTTTGATCATTTAATCTGACAAGCTCAATTGTAATCCTTTTCTTTGAAGCAGACGGGAAAACCAAACTCGAAGCGCCTCCTCTCCTTCCAAACCACCAACTCGCATTTGCTCACTTAATCCTTGCGTGGCCTCTCAGACATATCAAGTATCCATTTCAGGAAGAGAATCGAAACACTTCATAAACTTAATTGGGTATCTATTCTAATTTATGTTTACATTTTTTTTATCACAGTACGGCGTTGTTAGTTTATATTCTTATTACTTTTGGTTTCATCCTTCAAAACATAAATTAGTTATATCGATGAATGTGACAGGTTCCATTTCAAGTCTTTCTCTTCAAGGTGACTAGCAAACACGAGGCATACTCACTCAGATCTCAGGTGTTGTTAACGTAGGAAGAGTATCAAGCATATAAGAAATGAATCTAACCATCTCTCTCTCTCTCTCTCTCTCTCTCTCTCTCTCTCTCTCTCTCTCTCTCTCTCTCTCTCTCTCTCTCTCTCTCTCCCCCAACATGTTACGGAAACCTAGCTAGGATGTAAAAATAAAATCCATTTCTTGTTCACTCTGCCGTTGCCTAAAAGAAGAGAGAGAGAGAGAGAGAGAGAGAGAGAGAGAGAGAGAGAGAGAAATATTCAGATCAATCACAGACAAGCTCCATTGAAAAGTAACGATGATAGATTGATTAAAAAAATGTTAGGAGAAAATCCTAAAATCTATTAATTAAATAAACTCCATTGCAAACTTGTTTTTTCTCTTCACTGTGACACACTCGATACCACCCTGGCTTCTAACCACCAGAGCGCCACTCGTGCACATGTTTTTGTTTTTGCACGGTTAAACTTTCATCAAGGCACTTCTTAAACTAGTGAGTTGGGCATTTACTCTAACGTTTGTATTGTTTTTAATGAAAAAATTGTAATTCTACTCATTGTTTTGTAACCTTAGCTGGAATTTTCTGACACCGACGAAAATTCAAAACCAAAAAGAGAACAAATAAAACCAACTAGTTAAGCAAAATCAAACAAACTCCATTGCAATTCTTTCTCTTCAGAATGATGGAGAGAAACTCAATACGTTCCTCCTTTCAAATCAACACCTACTAAAACCACAAGTCACGTACGTACATTTCCTCCCGGTAGTATCACCACCACCACTACCACAACCACCACCACCACCACCACCACCCGCCACTAACTCCTCACTCCTGTTCCAGTCCACCGCTTACAACTTACAGCTTACCGGTGACTAAACCAGAGACGTGAATCGTGACTGTGATGAGAGGCAGGTGCTTTTATCCAACCACGGGGAATTGAGGGCCATTGCCGACTATTAAAGGACATTGCAGCTGTGTATTGAGGGTCTGAGCTCGGCTGCGGCTTCGGAGTCACAAATAAATCGATGAATCAACGTGTAAATGGAGAGGCGAATAGCGGTGAATGGCCTTCCGTAACATTGAGTCCTGGTGTTGTGTTCGCAATGGGCGGGCTTATGGAAGTCACGTGATCCGGCTTATGTCACGGTATTCACTGCAGCTTATTCTCTGATTGGTGGGGATGTGTGTGTGTGTGTGTGTGTGTGTGTGTGTGTGTGTGTGTGTGTGTGTGTGTGTGTGTGTGTGTGTGTGTGTGTGTGTGTAAAGTAAAGTAAAGTAAAGTAAAGTAAAGTAAAATTTATTTCCATTTCATTACATGTACATATATATTGGTTATACAGATGTGTTCATTGGCATGGTCTATCGAGCCAAGGCTCCCTGTGTGTGTGTGTGTGTGTGTGTGTGTGTGTGTGTGTGTGTGTGTGTGTGTGTGTGTGTGTGTGTGTGTGTTCGATTCTCTGTTTTGTAGAGATGCGGATGTGGTATACAGATATTTGGATTTATATGAATAGTACATTATCTTTTTTCATGTGTTTTGGATGTATTGTTTATTTATTTTTGCATCTGTTTATTTATCTGCTTCTATTCTATCTCTCTACTTTCATATCTACCTTTCTATATGTCCATAATTTCATCCATGTATCCACCAGTCAATCTGTCTATTTATTCATGTCTGTCAACCTGCTTGTCTCCCAGTCTCTATGTATTTGTGTATAACTATCTGTCTACCTATCAACCTAATCAAATAATTATCTGTTTCTATCTATCAAATTTCATTTTACTCGTATTTATTAATTCATTTTTTTTCCTTCACATATCCCTTTCTGAATATGACGTGTGTGTGTGTGTGTGTGTGTGTGTGTGTGTGTGTGTGTGTGTGTGTGTGTGTGTGTGTGTGTGTGTGTGCGTTTGTGAGTGTGTGTGCTTGCTTCCTTGCTTGTGTGTGTCCGTGTTTGTGTGCTTGTGTGTGTTTTAGCAAAGCTTCCTCTTCCTTTGAAATGAAGAACATGTTTAGAGTGTGGGAGCAAAGTTCTCTTCACCTGAGCCAAAATTAGCACCAGGTGAGCGCCGTGCAACCCTTCATTACCCGCCAGCTTGAAATTCACCTGGGAAGCAGACAGGTGACTTGGAGCAGGTGATGCCTCTGTCTGAGCTCCACCTCTCTTTTTAGCTCTTATGCTTCATATTATGAGGATATATTGTGGGAATTAGTATTAATCATTTACTGTATGTCAAAAGAACCTTAGATATAGTAATTTCAATATATTCTACATAATAATTTCACTTCAGCACGATCCAAACCAATCTTCCCTCCGCGTTGTGTATACGTAAATATCAAAAGATTTTCCTGTATTTTTCCTGGTGTTGTAGTGATTAAACTTTTATATTGAATATTGGGATTAATATAGAGGATAAGCTGTAAGGATTAGTACCGTTCACTTACCATATGCATGAATAGATTAAAAGGTAAAATAGTACAAGTTAGCAAGTCAAATCCTTTAGAAGCAATTTTTATATTACTGTTCTTTCTTTTAACATGAATTTTGCTCGCACGATGCCTGCAAGTCCCTGTGCATCTTGTGAAAAGACAGACAGATGTGTATTCATTCAAGCAAGTAAAGGATAGATCTCTAAAAATGGGTAACTTGAAATGTTTTAATTTTGAAATAGTTTTTTTTTTTTATCATTCATTCACATTGTACTATCTAGGTCTATATGGAAGGTAATAGCATCTGAATCTGACCTAATTAATCTACCTCTATTCATGTTGTGAGGAAAATTTACTTACATTGTGAATTGTAGTTAACCAGTCTTTTATCCCTTTTCTGACAAATTCTTCTGTTTCTGTATTTCTCTGTTCCTATGACTTGAACAGAGGAGTTTCCGAGACAATTATATTCCAGCTTTGGATTAGTAATTTGTCTTTCTCATTACAGGCTGGCATCTCAGAGAACCATTTTTTTTATCTTCTACTTTTCTATTTTTTTAACCCTTTCTTTGTGTCCTATAAACACACAAAAAAAAAAAAAATCCTCCTATCAAAGTGTCTGCAATATGACGGCATCTAAATCCGAATTGTCAATAAATGTATCTTCAAGTAAACCACAAATTTACTAACATCGTGAAGCATATGAAAGAAAAGGAGGGCGTGTTACCCTTTAAACCCAAGATGGTGGTGTACAATGCGTTAAGTTTCCAAAGAATCATAGGGTATATTAAAAAAAAAAAAGCTGTCATTATTAATCGTAAGAATATAATAGGAGAATAGTCCATTACTCTTTAAATGCACCATGGCAGTTCAGTTCCGTAAAAATACAAAAGTTA
This sequence comes from Portunus trituberculatus, assembly GCF_017591435.1. Classification (NCBI taxonomy): domain Eukaryota; kingdom Metazoa; phylum Arthropoda; class Malacostraca; order Decapoda; family Portunidae; genus Portunus; species Portunus trituberculatus. The sequence goes on along the minus strand of NC_059264.1, from coordinate 10,434,662 downwards.
TATGAAAGAACAGACGCCAGTGGTACCCTTTAAAATAGAGGTTGATGGTTTGGTTAGGTCTTCCCTCTAACCTTCACTTTAACACGCCGCACCATAGGAACCCTCTGTGTCGGCGGCTTAAATCAATCAGCCGGTCAAACGCTTCACTCTCGCACTGTTGTTGTGGCGGTAACATCAATAATAGCTTCACTACAATGACCATCAAGCTGTGGGAGACCAATACGAACCACGCACACGCACAGGCACACGCATACGCACACACGCACACACACGCACACACACACGCCCGGTAGCTCAGTGGTTAGAGCGCTGGCTTCACAAGCCAGAGGACCGGGGTTCGATTCCCCGGCCGGGTGAAGATATTTGGGTGTGTCTCCTTTCACGTGTAGCCCCTGTTCACCTAGCAGTGAGTAGGTACGGGATGTAAATCGAGGAGTTGTGACCTTGTTGTCCCGGTGTGTGGTGTGTGCCTGGTCTCAGGCCTATCCGAAAATCGGAAATAATGAGCTCTGAGCTCGTTCCGTAGGGTAACGTCTGGCTGTCTCGTCAGAGACTGCAGCAGATCAAACAGTGAAACACACACACACACACACACACACACACACAGTCATGATTCACGCTTGTTAATTGGTATTTTCTCTTGCTGGGAAGTGCAAGGATGGAAGGTTTTATGGATTCAGAGACTGGGTATGTGTGTGTTGTGTGTGTGTGTGTGTGTGTGTGTGTGTATCTGTGTGTGTGTGTGTGTGTAATTCACCTCGGTTTTCTGCTGGTCACCCAGCCAGTCTTCCCCATTACGGAGCGAGCTTAGAGCTCATAGACCGATCTTCGGGTAGGACTGAGACCACATCAACACACAACACACACCGGGAAAGCGATGCCACAACCCCTCGAGTTACATCCCGTACCTATTTACTGCTAGGTGAACAGGGGCCACACATTAAGAGGCTTGCCCATTTGCCTCGCCGCTTACCGGGACTCGAACCCGGCCCTCTCGATTGTGAGTCGAGCGTGCTAACCACTACACTACGCGGTGTGTGTGTGTGGTGAGTGCATAGCCTCGTTCGGCTCTGCACGACACTACACTAAAGCACATATATACTCCTAATCAGTTATTTGATCAATTTTGGCGATGTCTGATGCTCCCAACTGTACGTACCTAGAGTGTTGCCAAACCTGCTCTTCTCTAACCAAGGCTATTTCCGAAGTCTGGGCATGATTAGTAAGGTTCTTATGTTCCCTTTGATAGACACTGTACAGTTCGTATTATTAGTAGCGAACTGTATTGTTGAATGCTTTGACCTTCACGACTGTTTTCAAGGGGTACTATGTGCAGAGTTTATTTTGGTATCCTCCTTTTTCGATGTTACGGAAAGTTTGTTGTTCTATCACTAGAATCTCGAGAAAACACAACCTCACCTAGTTTTGTGTTCCGAAACGATGTCTTCTCTTTTTCTTTCATATTTTCAAAGTTGGCAAAATAAATGATTAATAGGGTTTCACTTACTTGATGGCTGTCATAAAAATAAATCCACATCACTTACTATATTGTTTCTTATTTGTTCTTTTCATTTGTATTATTGTTTGATTCATTTTTCAAGGTTTTTTTTTCTCATTTTTTAAAGGCAATAAGTAGAGTTCTCATTAAATCCTCTTCTCTAAATGTTAAGGAATGTTTCTTATTTCATCACTGGAGATGAAGGAATGATTAATTGAATTGCCTCGAATGCTTTTCGGTTTGATAATGCACAATCTTTGCTAAGCTATCACGAGAATAATACAAAAAAAAACTTACCAACAAGTAGTCGAATGTGGTCGATCTAAGGCGTAGAAACGTTAAGGAATATCGGCCTTGGTGTGACGCAAGGACTCCAAGTGCAGAGAATGAGGCTCACACAAAACCGACGACATTAAGCTCTCAGAAGGACGACGCAGGACAAAAAAAAAAAAAAAAAAGAAAAAGAAAAAAAAAACAGGAAAAATACTTACACGACCAAATCCGTGAACACAAAACCACCACTAAGGAACATTCCCACCAGCTAAAGTTTAAAGTTTAAGGAAAAATTCTGATAAAAGAGTGAAAAAAAGTTATTGCTAGTTAAGCCATCTCTCATGATTTTCAAATTTCATTTTAGTATTGAAGAAGAATTTGTTGTAATAATTGAGAACATTAACATTTGTAAGAAAAAAAAAAACGAAAAAAACAAAATAAAATGCTTCATAATGTTAACGATACATAAATAAAATAAAAGAGCTAATTGTAATAAAGAAAAATCATCACGAATCAAAATTACACCAAGAAAAACGCGTTGATTTTGTTTCTGTCATATTCAATTAGTACAGAAGTGAAAGAGTTCCGCGTCAGACAGCCAGAGATAGTTCGAAAACCAAGGCGAAGCAAAGCGAGACAGGGCATTACCTAACCTAACCTAACATAATATAACATAACACAGCACAGCACAGCATATCGTGTCAGAGCATAGATGAGTTAGCGTGCAGGTCACCGCGATGGAATAGGGCAGACCAAAACAATGCGGCCCAGTCTGCTTAATGCATCAAGGCAGGCAAACAGCTTGCTTCACCGCCAGTCTTTACTCTTTAAACCTCGGCACCAAGAACACACACACACACACACACACACACACACACACACACACACACACACACACACACACACACACACACACACATTGTTTCAGTCTCAGTCTCAGTCTTAGTCTCTCTCTCTCTCTCTCTCTCTCTCTCTCTCTCTCTCTCTCTCTCTCTCTCTCTCTCTCTCTCTCTCTCTCTCTCTCTCTCTCTCTCTCTCTCTCTCTCTCTCTCTCTCTGTGTGTGTGTGTGTGTGTGTGTGTGTGTGTGTGTGTGTGTGTGTGCTGGCATGCATGTATTTACCTAGTTGTATTTGCCGAAGTGCAGTATACATGACCTGAGTAACAGTGATGTGGTCTTGTGTGTACGTATGTGTATGTGCGGGAATTGTAAAATGAGAGAGAGAGAGAGAGAGAGAGAGAGAGAGAGAGAGAGAGAGAGAGAGAGAGAGAGAGAGAGAGTATGTGCTTTCATTAGTGATAAAAAAATATATATATACGTTTCTCGTCTCGGTATTCTTCTGGTATTTCTTGCACTCAGCTGCCTCACGCAAGAGAAGAGAGTTTATTGGGCATGGGATCACAGGGCAGTGGAGATACTTATTGCTGTAAAAACATCTTCGTTCAATATTGCCATAAAACTGAAAAAAATAATGCATGAATAAATAAAAGTAATAGCAGACACGAGAATAAGTAATGTAGGAAAACAAGAATGAGAGCCACCACGTACATTGCTTTATACACTGTAATAAAAATACTTGTCCAACACTGGAGGAAAAAAAATAATAAGTATGATAACAGACGTACGAATAAGGAATGGAAATAGCAGTGTCATAGTGAAAACATGTACTAGGTATGACAGCAAATGTAAAGATAAATAATGTTAGAAGAAGTGCGATGATAAAAACACGTAGATGATGTAATGAAAATTTTACTTTCCAACACTATGACACAAATTCAAGTAATAATGTGACGAAAAATGTAAGAATAAAGGCAAAGATGGCGATATAAGGAAAGGAATTATATGTATCAAACACTGCCGTTAGAAGGAATATAAAAAAATTGGAAAAATACCAATACGTGATAGCAAAGGGATCAGTGAAAGAGAAAAAACCGTGGCCATGAAAACGGGAGGATTAAAAAGTGCAGGAAAAATGTTGTTGCTCAGGAATACGATCAAATAACTGTCAAAGTAAAAATGTAAGAATGGTAAATAAACGTAACAATCTGTATAATCTACTTAAAAAAGAACCAGTAACATAAAAACACACCGGAAGCACGTATGATATACATTGAAATAAAAATTTCATCTGACATTAATACGATGAAAATTGATATTTAAGATGATAATTCATTTTTGCAACGGTCAAAGATATACAAGAAAAGTAAGATGAAAATATAAGGAAAAACACGACAATGAAAAGGATTGAATTGTACATAGCAATCAAAACGGCAACATAGAAATGTACAAAAAAAAAAATAATAATAATGAATTAGTAAGTAGCATAATGACACAAATAATTGCCGAATGTAATACACTTAACTTCTCATATTAGAAGAATAACTAATGAAAAAATAAAGGCCAGCTCGACCGTACATACCTAACTTTTGGAAAAACTCCATTAAGACTTTTCCTTTCTGTGAGAACGAAATTAATTGATGAATAAAGCAGAATGTAGAAAAAAGGTGAGTATTGGCAGATTGGTGGCGGTGGTGTCAGTATTGTAGTGGTGTGTTCAGGTACTCACAGGTATTGATGTGTACACTCTTTACGCCGCCAGAGCATGAAAGCACAGCACGCTTGAACCACGACACGGCCGCGCGTGCTGAGTTTCTAGTGGAGTGACAGCAAGAGCGATATCGTTTTATACGGATATTCGCAAACATTGTCTACGACTGCTTTGAAAAGGATTCTTAAGTGTGTTTTCCCTACTGGCTGTACAGGATTATTGTCAAACCATCATTAGAAACCTGTAGTGACCTTTATGATATCCAGTTACTTTCCCTAGAGCGTTTGTTAGGATAAGTTATGGTGAGACAGTGAGACGTTAAAGAATGTAAAAATTAGTAGTCTATCCTAAGAACTGCTTTTCATTTCATTAGCTGCAGGGATGATAAAATACGGGTTTACACAGATGCTCCATCTAAAGAAAGTGCAGATCCTTGCTAATATATATCATTTGAATCATATAAACATCCTTAGAAACTATTTACTAGATACTGCCAAGACGGAAAAATTTGGGCTATCGCAATACAAGTTTTTCTCTGACTTTGGACACAATGGTACTGGCTCTCATGAGTGTTCTTCCTGCTGATAGTGCAGAATACTTGTTGAACTATTAGTAGAGACACTTAGACAGTCAGAAAATTTCCAATATCTTCCCATAGATCTTGTTGGAATTCATCGACGTGATACATCAAAACTTTTAAAAATATGAAGGTTACTCGTTTCTTATTTTTTCATGAGTAGCAGTACAAATTCCCTGTTAAGCTATGAGTACAATCATTGAAACCCCCTTAAAAACCCGTGTAATTCCCGTAAATCTTGTTAGAATTAGTAATTCTGAGAAAGGTTAAAGAATATGAAGGTTCCTGGGCTCTCCCAATGACGGTCTTGCATGGGCTATGCTACAAAGATGAGAGTGTGGGTTTTCATGGGCGTTGTTTCAACCTCTTCTCGGTGTCGTCCCCACGAGTCCTAATTTTAAAATAGCTTGCCTTTTTACTTGCTGCTTGCTTTCTTTGCCTCTCATAATGCTGCTAAAGCAACCAGCCCTGCTCCTTTGTTGCCTCCTTGACAATGGCGTGAATATCATCTTCTCTTTTACTCCTGAATTTTAATGCATTTTTTGCCAGTTTCCATTATGGTCTTAAAACATTATACTGATTTTTAACCCTTTTAACTGCCATGTGGTGTTAAATTTGGAATATATTTATACTGTGAAGTGAAATACCCTTATTCTTGTTTTATTTCAAATTCAGCTGATTTACATGACCGTCTCGTAGCCTTATATTGTTACTCTACTCTTGATTTTTAAATGATTTAATTGCCATGAATCTCACTAAAGGTTTGTAAAATGGCGTAGGTTGAGTATATATGCCTTTAGACGAAGCAGTATTCATCCTCTTTTATTCCTAACTCTCGGTACAACCATTAATTTCCATGTTGGATTAGTAATCTTTAGCAGTACAGCTGTAAAATCCTATTCTTTCCTTTATTCGACTATAACTCCCCCTCATGCTTTAGGAATTGGTTTGTTGGAGCTTTGGATTGTATATCACTTGAGAAAAGATGGAATAAAAAGTCCTAATTTGAAAAGAATAAAAAGATGTAACAGGGGAAAACGATGATAAAAAAAAGTGAGTATACATAATATAACATCAAATAGCTTTGGTCCGTCCCTTCCATAAAAGCCGACATAAGGAAGGAGGAGGAGCAGATAACATTTTTACGATTTTATACACAGAGAAAGCCAATCAGTAGATCAGACTACGAATACAGAGAGAGAGAGAGAGAGAGAGAGAGAGAGAGAGAGAGAGAGAGAGAGAGAGAGAGAGAGAGAGGACAAAAAAAAAAAACATTCAACCAAGCAAGACTGTCCGACTTAACTGAACGCACCGCAAGAAATAAATCATAAAGCACTCACATATTAACAAACAATCAAGCGTGTTAAGACATAAATAGGAGTAAGTAGAGGCAGAGGAATGTTCAGTTTGGTGCCTTCTCTTCTTATCTTATCGAAGGCACGAGGAATATTAGTAGCGGCGTGTTTTATCTGTCCAATTCACAGTGTTGGCCGGCAGTGAAACCTTTTGGTATTGGTGGTAAAAATCTTGTTACCTTTTCCTTCATCCATTTCTTCTATCCTTGCTTTCGCTTTCTCCTTTCCTCCTTTTATCTCCTTTTATTCTATTCTTATTTATCTTTATTTGGTGGTGTTATTCCTCTTATTCGTTTCATTCTTCCTTTGTTTTGTATTTCCTTCTATTTTTCTTTCGTTTACATTTTCTTTCTTTCATATTCTTCCTTTTGTGAGTCGCTATTTCTTAATTTTCTGTCGTTTCTTCTTTTCTTCTTTATTTCCTTCGTTTCTTTCTATATATTTTTTCACTCGTTTGTTTGTTCTTCCTTTCATCGTTCATTCGTTCCATCCTTCTTTCTTACCTCTCTTTCTCCATCCGTCCCTGCTTCCCTCCTTAGTTTCTTCCATCACTCCCACCTTCCTTCCTTTCTTCCTTCCTTCCTTCCTTCCTTCCTTATTTCATCCTTTTAAACAATATATTTTAGTCTCTCTCCTTACCACACTCTCCAACCCTGTGCTATCCTGCCTTCCTCCTCTCCTTTCTTAAATCAACTTCTCTTATTTCCACCTCCCCTCTCTCTCCCTTCCCTTCTCTCCCTCTCTCTTCCTCTCATTTCCTTTCTCTCCTCCCTCGCTTTTGTATCCTCTCTCCCTTCCTTCCTTTCTTAAATCAACTTCTCTTATCCCTTTCCTCCCTCGGTATTCCTTCTTAAATTGTCTCAGTTTCTTGTGTGTGTGTGTGTGTGTGTGTGTGTGTGTGTGTGTGTTTATTTATTTTGTGTACGTCTGTTGTAATTCTCTCTCTCTCTCTCTCTCTCTCTCTCTCTCTCTCTCTCTCTCTCTCTCTCTCTCTCTCTCTCTCTCTCTCTCTCTCTCTCTCTCTCTCTCTCACTAAAAAAAATACCTTTCCTACCTTTAGTTTCTCTATTTCCAGCGCTTCTCAAATGAACACCCACTCCACTCAGCCATGCGTTTCATTGTTCTATATATTTAAACCTAGGTCTCGTTTTTCCACATTCCTCAGAGCCTGCGTGTGGCCAAAATCACCACCACCACCACCACCACCACCGTTGCCGCCACAAGCACCACCACCTCCACTACTTTTATATTTGGCAATAACCTTGTTTCATCGCCTCCCTCTCGCCGCCTCTTGAAGTTTATTTTTTTATGTTTTTATCTTTTTTCCTTCTGTTTTTATTTCATGTTAGTTTTTGTTTGTTTTCGTTTTTCTTTGTTGTTGGTGTTGCTCTTCCTATTGTTCATTTTGTTGTTCTTGTTTTTATTGTTCGTGTTGATGTTCTCTCTCCTCCACGTTCTGTTCCTGCTCTTACTCTTACTTCTGCTCCTCCTCCTCCTCCTCCTCCTCCTCCTCCTCCTCCTCCTCCTCCTCCTGAGCGTATATTCTATTGTGATTCTTTGATTGTTTTATATGTATACTTTATAATGTCACTCTGTTTGATTGACTGAAAAACATATTCCCTAAGGATTCTGCTTATGTTTCCTCGAAGGATGTTGATAATCACAACGAGGATTAATAAGTGTTTCAACTGTTATTACACCTTAAGTTGATATTTATTCTTTTGTCATATGAGCTGAGAGAGAGAGAGAGAGAGAGAGAGAGAGAGAGAGAGAGAGAGAGAGAGAGAGAGAGAGAGAGAGAGAGAGAGAGAGAGAGAGATAACAATATTTTACCTTACTTTACATCAGTGGTCTTCAATCTTTTTAAATGTCATCCATCCCTAGTGGTGATTAAGTAGAAACTGTCCACCCTATCCCGAAACTGTCCACCCAGGTTGAATAGCACTAGCGTGATTCATGACAACCAATGGCGAGACAGTCCCTCACGTGGTTGTACTATCGGGGTCTTGCGAATAGACAAGGTGGCAACCTCGATGTTACAATATGTATTTGTAGTATGTATTTTAAGAAATATAGGAGAGAAAGAGAGAGAATCTCTTGTATATTATACAGACACGTGCAGGTGAGGATCTTGTCCACCCAGTAGTCCACCCCTAGACAGCTGTCCACCCCTCACTTAATTTCGTCCACTATAAGGTTGACTGTCCACCCAGGTTGAATAGCACTGCTTTACATTACCTACCCTAATTTATCTAACCTTACCTTTCTTTAGCCAAAACGTAATCTAATCAAGCTTTTGCATTATCCGGTTCCTCCGTCGCCTTACCCAGTACCACCTCCACCTCCCTCTGGCACAGTACCGCCGCTTTACTTAAGATCACCTTAGACTAAATTTGTGTTCTGAAACGTTCCGCTCTCCCATCATTATTTTTGAAGGACTTACCCTGTTCTCAGTGCTTTTTCCCCAGTTGATAATGTCTTGTTAGTGAGATACAAACTATGAGAATATACTTTAACATGTGCGTAACTTGAATTAAGGTTTTTTAAGTGTAGTAGAAGTGCGATCGGATGTGTTTCAGAATATGTTACCCAGTTCCATTAAACCACTTATCCTTTTCTCTGCGATATGCAACAATTCACCGCTACGGACAATGTACGAAGTCTTTATTAGTTAACTTAGGAAATAAATAAGGCGATAGAAATAGTAGATTTTACAGTTTCTCTTCAGTATAATGTTTGAAGGGTGTTACAGGATAATGAAAAGTATCTCAGAGTGTTTAGTTATATGACACATAACAGGGGTAGTTTTCTTTTTTTTTATCTAAAAGCAACACCAGCGAAGGAAATAATACAAATGAAAAAAGGAGATCCACTTGAGTGCTAGTTCCCCAAAAATGAGTCAAAAGCAATATTCGAATCTAGAGGATATGTCTCTTGAAAGCTCCTTAGAAATAGAATAGAGGAAATACAAATACAGGAATCTTTAGAGCTTACCAGAAAATGGATGAATGATGGAAGATGTTGACACATCTTTACACCAGAGAGAGAAAGTGAGAGAAAGTAGAAAGTCTTGTGTAGCGAGTGAGTGGGAGGAGGACAAGCATGCAGTTGGGAAGAACAAAAGAACCAGTAGCTTCTGCCTTACCTTGAGATTGACGCCGCCTCTAGGGGAGTTGTAGTCAATGAGGCTGGTGTCGTGGTACCAATACACGAGGGTGGAGGGCTTGAGTGCCGAGGTGACGAGGCAGGTGAGAGTGAGGGAAGAGCCTTCCTCGATGTATCTCTCGCGGGGCCCAAGGATCTCCACCCGAAGCTTGCCTGAAGGAGAAGAATTAAAGTGAGTGAGTGATTGAATGAGGGAGCGAGATACTGTTTCTTTTCTGGGAGGAACGTGTTAACTATTTTTTACGTAATTTCTGGCCAAAACTAATGAAAAAAACAGGTAAGAATTTGAGAGAAAAAAATGAGTGATTATGCGAAGGTGGCACTGACTAACACTTGTAGGTAATGCATCTCCTTGAATCTTCCTTAATTTCTCTTGTTCTTAACTTTTTGCTTGGGAGAAAAGAAAAGCGTGACTGAATGAGTTAGTGATTGAAGAAAGTTGTCTGGGAGAGAAGTAGTAAATTAAGCGAGTGATTGAGTGAATGAGTGAATGAGTAAGTATAGTTTACTTGTGGGAGGGAGAAAGTGAATGGAGAATTCAAGGAGTGAGATTCTGGGAGGGTAGAAAGTAGAAGTATAAAGACTATGAATGAGTAAGATCACAAGGACTGATTAATGGATTGACATGTTCATTCATTGACTTTTTTTATGTAGGAGAGAAGGCCAGCCAAGGGCAACACAATGTGAGAAAAAAAAGCCCCACTTGATGCTGGTTCTCTAAAAGGTAATAAGGGTTATCCAAAATTAGGGAGCAGATCCCTTGATACCTCTCTCACTTAAAATAAGTCAAGTCGTAGGAAGACGGAAATACAGAAGTAGACAGGGAGTTCCAGAGTTTACCAAGGAAAGGTGGGAATAATTGAGAGTACTGGTTTAACTCTTACGTTAGGGACTTGGACAGAAAAAGAATGAGAGAAAGAAGAAAGACTTCTGCAGCGAGGCCGCAGGAGGAGGGAAGGCATGAAGTTAGCAAGATCAGTAGAACAGTTAACATTAAAATAGCGATACAAAATAGAAAGAGATGCAACATTCTGGCGGTTAGATAGAGGCTGAAGACAGTCAGTCAGAGGAGAGGAATTGATGAGACGAAAAGCTTTTGATTCCACGCTATCTAATAAAACTGTGTGAATGGAATCCCCCAAACATGCGAAAAGTACTCCGTACAAGGACGGATAATGCCTTTGTACAGAGTAAGCAATTGGAGGGGCGAGAGAAACTGGTGGAGACGCCGCAGAACGCCTAACTTCATACAAGCTGTTTAAGCAAGAGATGAGATGTGAAGTTTCCTGTTAACATTATGAGTAAAGAACAGACCGAGGATATTCAGCGTGGAAGAGGGAGACAATTGAGTGTCATTGAAGAAGAGGGGATAGTTGTCTGGAAGGTTGTGTCGAGTTGATACGTAGATGGAGGGTGGTAGAAGTAGATAGGGCAAGAAGTTTGGTTAAGATCATTAATGAGCAGTAGAAGGAGAGTGGGTGACAGGACAGAATCCTGAGGAACACCACTATTATTAGATTTAGAAGAACAGTGGCCGTGTAACACAGCTGCAATAGAACGGTCGGAAAGGAAACTTGAGATAAAGTTGCAGAGAGAAGGATAAAAACCGTAGAAGAGCAGTTTGGAAATCAAAGCTTTATGCCAGACTCTATCAAAAGTTGTTGATATGTCTAATGCGACAGCAAAAGTTTCACCGAAATCTCTAAAATAGGATGACCAAGACAGTAAGGAAAGCCAGAACATCACCAATAGAGCGACCTTGACGGAAGCAATACTGGCGATCAGATGTTTAAGAATCTTACTACTCAGGATAGATAAAAAAAAAAACTTAAGACTAGCAAGAGATTAAAACTATAGGACGGTAGTAAGAGAGATTAGAACGGTAACCCTTCTAAGAACAGGCAAACTTCCAGCAAGATGGAAAGGTAGAAGATGACAAAGTTGAAAGAGTTTGGCCAGGCAAGGTGCAAGCACGGAAGCACAGTTTTTGAGAATAATAGGGGCCCCATGAGGTCCATGAGCCTTCCGAGGGTTTAGGCCAGCGAATCCATTGAAAACATCATTACGAAGAATTTTGATTGAAGACATGGAATTGTCAGGGGGTGGAGGAGAGGGAATCATCCAAGGTGGAGTTGTTAGCAAAGGTTTGAGAGAAGAGTTCAGCTTTATAGACAGAAGAGATGTCTGGTGCTATCAGGATGAAATAAAGGAGGAAAAGATGAAGAAATAAAGTCAATGGAGATGTTTTTGGCAAGATGCCTGAAGTCATGAAGAAAGTTAGAGTTTGAAAGATTTTGACATTTTCTATTTATGACGAAGTGTTTGAAAAGTTCATGAACAAACTTGGCATGATTCTGGGCAGAAATATAAAGTACATGAGATTCAGGAGATGGAAAGCTCAAGTACCTTTTCTAGGCAACCTCACTATCATGTATAGCCCGAGAACAGGCCGGCTGTTTTAAACCAAGGTTTAGTAGGCTTAGGTTGAGAAAAAAATGAGGAATGTACGCCTCCATGCCACACACTATCACCTCCGTTATGCATTCAGCACACAGAGATGGGGCTTGGACACAGAAATGGTAATCATTCCAGGGAAAATCAACATAATATCTCCTCAGGTCCCCCAACTGGCAGAGGAAAAACGCCAGAGGCACCTCCGTTTTGGGAGAATCCTGGGGAGGGATTGAAGAAATAGGACAAGATACAGAAGTGAGTGAGATTGTGATCGGAGGAGCCCAACGGAGATGGTAGTGTAACGGCATAAGCATAAAGATTAGAGGTAAGGAAGAGATCAAGAATGTTGGGCGTGTCTCCAAGACGGTCAGAAATACGAGTAGGGTGTTGCATTAGTTTTTCTAGGTCATGGAGGATAGCAAACTTGAAGGCTAGTTCACCAGGATGGTCAGTGAAAGGAGAGGAAAGCCAAAGCTGGTGGTGAACAATGAAATCTTCAAGGATGGAGATCTCTGCGAGAGGGTAGAGGGACAGAATGTGCTCCACTTTGGAAGTTAGTCAAAGAATTTACTATAGTCAGAGGAATTAGGAGAGAGAGAGAGAGAGAGAGAGAGAGAGAGAGAGAGAGAGAGAGAGAGAGAGAGAGAGAGAGAGAGTGACTATTGAATCTAAGCCAGAGGGCGAAAAACTCGGAAGATTCAAGAGCGTGGGCACGAGAGCAGGTTAAGTCATTGTGCACATAGACGTAACATCTGTAAAATGACTGGTTCATCATTTTATATAAAACTGTTTGCGGGAAAAGATAACAAAGTAAAAAAAAGTCGATTAAGATTAAATAAAAATAACGCATATTACAGTGAAAAATAGTGATTGATGTATTTGTTAAGGAAGGTTACGGTTATTTGATTGATTGGCTAATTGACTGACTGGTCGTTTTGTGTGATAAGGTGCTAGCAATAAAAATAACGATGATAAATTGGGGTGAAAATACATTGGAAAAAAAAATGTATCAGTGCATATGTTTATTTAACAATAACTACAACGACAACAACTGCTCCTACTACCACTACTGCTGCTACTAACACTACTACTACTGCTATTGATACCCTCAGCCCAAGATTACTTATTCACTGATCACAGATTAGCTTCCACGGGTTTGTGTTTGCTATCTTTAAATCTACAGACGATATTGACTGTAGTATTTCATCATATTCTTTTTAACAGTTACTAAAAAAATTGCAAAAAGAAAAAATAAAAGAAAAAGAAATGTGCTTATTCTTTATTCGTATTCTTTTACTACTACCACCACCACTACTACTACTACCCCTATTATCATCACTATCACCGCCACCACCACCACCACCACCACCACCACCACCACCACCACTACTACTACTACTACTACTACTACTACTACTACTACTACTACTACTACTACTACTACTACTACTGCTACTACTATTACTACTAGTTGAAGACAAAAAGACAAAAGGCATGGAGAAAAGAAAAGAACCACGAGAACACATTACAGAATAGGACATGAGATAGGAAGATAAAGGACGAAGGAAGGAAGACAAAGTAGGAGGGAGGAAGAGAGGAGTGTAAATGAAAGAAATGCACTTTAAATCATCGTTAAGATACTCCCGTGCTTTATTTTGAGAGCGTGTTATTTGTTGCATGCTCTCTCTCTCTCTCTCTCTCTCTCTCTCTCTCTCTCTCTCTCTCTCTCTCTCTCTCTCTCTCTCTCTCTCTCTCTCTCTCTCTCTCTCTCTCTCTCTCTCTCTCTCTCTCTCTCTCTCTCTCTCTCTCTCTCTCTCTCTCTCTCTCTCTCTCTCTCCCTCTCCTTTTCACACAAATCAATACACAGTTAAAGAGTATGCTACAAGATTTTTTTACATATAATGTAGCACTTTACAGGCTAAAGGGAGCATTTTTAGTGTTTTCTATCTAAAAGCCTAACTCTAATTGATACTCTGGTGCTTATGGCAACCAGACGTTCACACACTCCTTGAATTGCTGCAGATTCATTTTACTGAGGTCTATCTATGCAGCAATTAAGGTGTTCCACAGTATACCATTATGTTGGAGGTACTGGCGTTGATGGTGTCAAGTACGGCATAAACACTAAAATAATTCAGCAGGCATTAAAGTGACAGCCCAGGTGGTCACTTGTGCCCGCCGCAGGGGCTGGCGGAGAGCTTAGAGATGCGGAGATTCGCTGTATTTTGTACATCACAGCGAGGCCGCTACGTCCGTGTGATGCTGAAGTGAGTGGAGCTTTGGCTCATATCTGGCACCATTGTCTTTTATGAGCCTTACTGCCCGAACAGTCTCTCTCTCTCTCTCTCTCTCTCTCTCTCTCTCTCTCTCTCTCTCTCTCTCTCTCTCTCTCTCTCTCTCTCTCTCTCTCTCTCTCTCTCTCTCTCTCTCTCTCTCTCTCTCTCTCTCTCTCTCTCTCTGCTGCAACGCATGCCTCCCAGTAATGTAAGTATGAATAATTCTCGCAGTTTTATGACACTTCAGAGAAAGCAAGCAAACACACACACACACACACACACACACACACACACACACACACACACACACACACACACACACACACACACACACACACACACACACACACACACACACACACACACACACACACACACAGATATATTCCGTTTCATTCTTCATATTGTGAATTATTCCTATACATCTAATTTATTGCCAGGGAAAAATAAAGCAAAATAAACGAGTTGACAATTTGCAGAGAGAGAGAGAGAGAGAGAGAGAGAGAGAGAGAGAGAGAGAGAGAGAATTGATAAAATATTGTGTTCCCATATTAGAGAGATGGATTGAAATTTGATTGTCTTATTGAATTAAAGCAAACGGATTCTCTAAAAATTGAGACAGAGAGAGAGAGAGAGAGAGAGAGAGAGAGAGAGAGAGAGAGAGAGAGAGAGAGAGAGAGAGAGAGAGAGAGAGAGATTTGAGTTCTTATATTAAGGAAACTGATAAAGGAAGTAAATGCAAGTTAAATAACTAAATGATCCCATAATTTATGAATAGATAAAGAAGATATGAAGAAGAGAGAAAGAGAGAGAATTGAGTTGAGTAAGACAGACAGGCAGAGAGACAAACAGACAGAGAGACAGACAGACAGACAAACAGACAGATGCAGTGAATTAATTTATATGAGAATGACTGGACTGGAGTGGAGACGAGTGGATGGGAACTTTGAATATAGCGTAGTGGATCGGGGAGTGGAAGAGGAGTGGAATGTAACAAAGAGGAGCTGAGGTGGAGTTAAACAAAGCTAGAGTGTAGTGGAGTTGGAGCAATGTGGGAAGGGGGAGTGTTGTGTGTGTGTGTGTGTGTGTGTGTGTGTGTGTGTGTGTGTGTGTGTGTGTGTGTATGTGTGTGTAGAGCAGGGGTTCTCAACCTTTTTATCGTTAAGAACCCCCTGAGTTATAAGACCATCTACCAGTACCCCCAGTATTGTCACATGGAACATGGAACTCAATATGCAATGGCACTGCAAAGGATTTTATTAGATCAGCCATCTAAGTACCCTGAAATCTTCTTATGAACCCCTGTGGTTTCGCGCTGTCAGGATGGCCACTGTCCATGAGCTAACATCATTAGGTCTCTATGACGCTGAAGACGTCTATGCAGAACGGTTTGGTTGGCAATAGACAATCTCATTATCAGACTTTGATTTCTAAGTTATGAAAATAATCTCATTTACGGGGCTTCATAGGTTCATGGTGTCTTGTAGTCTACTTACTAACCTAGAAGGAAAGAAAATATCAAACTAACTTCGAGCTATCAATTGAGGAAGAAGTAATCTTTGTTCCAGGAATAGAGCAAGATGGTATATAAAAAACACAATGCATAGTTATAACCTAACTCTACTATTATAGCGTTTTTTGTCGTAGATACATGTTTAGAAATACTTTACCTATCTTGATATCTCCTTATGTGACAAAAGAATATCCAAAATATACGATATGCAGTTGACCATCTTTTCTGTGAAATATTACGATATCTGTTGAATCTGGCAACTTCAACGGGAGTTTGGGTCCTCTCCTAGTGTTTCCTTATGATTGGAACATTGATATTTACACGTCATTGTGATCAGGAAATAAAGAAAACTAAGTTTGCTTTTTCTAAGAGCATGAAATAGAAAAATTTATGTTTACAAGTGGCAGTTTATGTATAAGACACGCAAACCTGTGTGCACTCATCCACTCTATCCAGAAGCTTAACTAATTTTCAAAAGTTCCCCAATAGCTACACAACTACCATTGGTCTACTGTTTCTATCCAGTTACCTACAAACACGTACACATTCAAGGCAGCAACATGCAAAGTACACTAAATACTCCGGAGCAAAGCTGCCTCACCTTGTTTCATTAATCAGCTAACTCTTGCACACTTTCACACCAAAGCTATTTTTCATTTACCATCGACGATTTTATATTCGAATCAAAATTAAAACGACGATTGAGAACTTTCGGCCTAAAGATGTTTGAGGGCCGTGACGGCCTTGGGCGCCGCACGGGGGAAGGAGGTGGCCGTCGGGTCCGGCCTGGGGCCCAAGGCAGGAACTGGCTGCAGGTCCTGCTTTTCCTTGGTGGCCTCAAGCTTCACTACTAGTCGTCCACTTGCAGCGCATCACACTAGGCAAGGGTCGCCATAAGCAAGAGATCAATGTCTACCACTCACCGGATGGTACCGTGAGGGGCCCTAAAGGGGTGATAAGGGCTCCTTGCATAGAATATGATGGTGAGTGGTGTGTACGGGACCTCTGCTTATAATGACACCGGGCTGAACAACTCGCCATGAACGAGGGCACGCTGTGCGCCATGAGCCAGGCACTGACAGTACCAGTGGTCCTTTACGTTAGGTTAGGTTAGGTTAGATTAGGTTAGGTTAGGTTAGGTTAGGTAAAAAGGACTCACTTCATGACAGCGTTTGGGGAGTGGTGTGTGGCGGGTCATTGCTCATGGCGACCTGTGTGAGGCATTGCAAGGTTGCATCGTCACTGCTCTCATAACCACGGGACTGGGGTTGACCCTTTCTGGGTAAAAAGTTTCGTCCCAGTACCTGTGTAGGTAATAATACTTTGGATCGTTTCGCCATCGCCATCGCCGCACCGTTAGCCTCGATAAACGGATCGTTATCCTCAACAAACACATCTGTACCGTGGACACTGGAATCGCAACCTGTCGTGGAATCCCATTGTTAGCGTGGACTCATTTTCCTTCGCGGCTTCAAGCTCACTGATTGTTGTCAACTTGCAGCGCCTCATACTAGGCAAGGCGTCGCCTTAAGCAGGGTGCCGTGTCTACCGTCCATCAGATGATGCCGTGAGGGGCCTTTAAGGGTGATAAGGGCTCCTTGCATAGAGTCTGGTGGTGAGTGGTGTGTACAGGACCTCTGCTTATAATGACATCGGGCTGAACAACTCGCCATGAACGAGGGCACGCTGTGCGCCATGAGCCAGGCACTGACCGTACCAGTGGTCCTTTACGGGGTGAAAAGGACTCACTGACAGTGTTTGGGGAGTGGAGTGTGGCGGGTTATGCTCATGGCTACCCGTGTGAGGCGCAGTAAGGTGGCAGCGTCACTCTCCTCGCACTCACGGGTCTGGGGTGAACTCTTACGGGGTGAAAGGGTTCGCCCCAGTACCTGTGTAGGCAAGTGAACTTCAATTGCGTCGCAGTGAGGTGGCAGCGCCACTCTCCTCGCACCTAAGGGTGTGGGATGGACCCTTACGGGGTGAAAGGGTTCATCCCAGCACCTGTGTAGGCAAGTGGACTTCAATTGCAGCGCAGGAAGGTGGCAGCGTCACTTTACTCGCACTCAAGGGTGTTGGGTGGATCCTTACGGGGTGAAAGGGTTCGTCCCAGTACCTGTGTAGGCAAGTGGACTTCAATATTGTGTCTTGAAATCGCATCGTGAGGACTGGAACCGCATCGACATCGTGGAAACCCGCATCGTTCCCGTGGAAACTGGAATTGCATCTTGATCGTGGAAACTCGCATTATTATCTTGGAAACTGGAAGGGCATCTTTATCATGGAAAGGCATCGTCATTTTGGAAACTTGCATCGCTATCGAGGAAACTGGAATGCCATTGTTATCTTGGAAACTCGGAGCGCTATCGAGGAATCTGGAATCAAATCTTATCGTACACACTGTTATCGTGGAAGCTCTCGTGATCGTCGTTCGTTTCGTTATCTCTGAATTACTTAATTAGTCTTGGTATTATTATTAGCCTCCGTAATAATAGAGATGTTGGTCATTTTATCTTATCTCTTTTACTGTATTTTTTTTCAGGGTACAGTTTAGTGTTCTTCAACCTTTTCTAAATTCGTGCACCTTTTCGAGAAGCAAGGAGGACTATAAAAGAAATGCATCAATATTCGTAATTTTCCCTACTTTAAGACTGAAAATCGATAGATAACATTATTGAATATCTACCTGAAGCTACAGTTTTTTAGTCCTAAACAGTCGCTATATAGAGCGAAATGTACTATAACAAAATGCCACATCTCAAACACATTAGGCCCGTGTTCCGTCGGAGTGTAATATATTACTATTGTGAATAAATCGCAATACTTTGATTAATATCAATAGGAGAGGACCCAAACTGTCACAATTTCAGTGTTCGCAGGAGAGAGTCAGTATCGTCTCGCGGTACAGAGTAATCGTCTCTAAACACTGTATTACGATGTATCTATTGATTTGCCAGGGTTTTACTCCTACCAGTATTTTTCTGTTCTTATTCTACCATGGTATTTCTTTATAGTTACTTGAGTTTATACGACTGACATCATAATATAGAGCAAAACATAATTGTCTGGTGTACCAAGATCTTTCATTTCTAGAGACTTGAAGACAGCACGGAACCTTAACACACATTTCACCTCGCTTCTGCACAGGTTAATTCTTCTTCTTCTCAACCTTTTAATGTGATGTACCCTCGAAGTCTTTCAGTATTTGATCACGTACCCTTACCCACAATGCAGCGTCAGGAAGGGTAACAATAAATGCATGGTTTATTGACTTAGTTTATTAAGTTTAAATTGTGTTATATATGTGGAGCAGACACAATTTTTAATTAA
>NC_059264.1:10400677-10413177 GCF_017591435.1 Portunus trituberculatus | reverse complement strand
CCTCTGTCTCTCTCTCTCTCTCTCTCTCTCTCTCTCTCTCTCTCTCTCTCTCTCTCTCTCTCTCTCTCTCTCTCTCTCTCTCTCTCTCTCTCTCTCTCTCTCTCTCTCTCTCTCTCTCTCTCTCTCTTACTGCCTCGTGTCGGGTTCAAAATGAATATTACCGCGCCGTGAGAAGCCATTACATAAAGCTGAGCCTACACTAACTTGAACCTTTGCCTTGCCTTGCATTTCCTTGACCTCACTTGCAGAACCCTTAAAATTTTCTCTACTTTTGATTCCATTTTTATATTTCCTTAATCTTATTTCTTGTTTCGTGTTTCTTTTCTCTGCATTTTAGTTTTTAGTGTTTTTGGTTATTTTTATTTGTTATGTATGTTTAGTTTTCATTATCATTTATTACATTAAAATCTTTACTCTATTCATCTCGCTATTTTTTGTTTTTCTGTTCACATCTCTGTTAAGTTATTTTCTTCACCTGATAGAAATGGTCTTTATACCTTTTTAATGTTATCTATTCGCTTTCTATAACTGTTTTTCAATTTTATCTATTTGCTTTATTCCCTTTTTTGCTTTTGTCGGCTATTCTTCCATGATTCATCGTCTAACATTATCTTTGATTTTTTTTTACTATCATATCCTATTATTTCAGTCCATTCTCTTTCATTCTTAGTAAAATTACTGCCGTTTTTGTTTTCTAGTATATTTTTCTTCAGTCTTCGTACATATTTTAATCCCAATTTACCTATGCTATTTTTTTTTTTTTCGCTCTATCATGGAACACTATCGTTTTTCATTCCTCTCTACACGACTAATTCATTACCATCCCCTATTTCTATTCTGTTTCTTCCACATTAACTAATCTTCATTTTTTTCATATTTATCATCACACTTTTTTTTGCTCTTTATGTACTGCACAAATTATGTATAATTTTTTTTTTCATTCTCTTCTACATATAGGAGTAGGCAGTAGTCACCTGCCGCCCAGTGGAATACTCCAGGAGAGGTACTTACGGGGATGTAGGCAGTGCTGCAGACTGAGTGATTCCCCGTGTCCTCTCTTCCCGGTTCCCTTTGTGGTCTCATTTATACAATTGAGCAGCTGCAGCCTGCCCTCTAAAGACAACTTCTACTACTTCCTACACTACACTACAACACCTTACACTTTTACACTCTCTTCAAATCAAAATTTAATAATGGCTTCACCACGCCCTGCCTCGGAGTCCCCCTCTGGGGAGGGGACCATAAATGTCCCCAGGTCGGACTGCCCTCTGCTGTCGACCTTGGGTGTCTTGACACTTCATCTAATACTTTCACTATCAATTTCTGCAACATTCGTGGCCTTCGTTCTAATTTTCAATCTGTGGAACACCACCTCTCCTCTACTAAACCTCATCTTCTCTTCCTAACCGAAACACAGTTGTCTGTGACTACTGACAGCAGCCCTTTTTCTGTTCCCTCCTACTTGCTCTATCCTCATTTTCAATCCAAAGCTGGATGTTGCGCATACGTGCGTAACGACACCACTTGTTCTCGTGCCCACAATCTTGAATCTTCAGAATTTTCTACCATCTGGCTAAGACTTCAATGTCACTCTCTAACTAAATTCATCTGTGCTGTATACCTCTCACCTAATTCCTCTGACTATGTAAAATTCTTTGACTATTTGACTTCCAAGGTGGAGCACATCTTATCTCACTTTCCTTTGCTGAGATCTCCATTTTAGGGATTTCAATGTTCACCACCAGCTTTGGCTTTCATCTTCTTTCACTGACCAACCTGGTGAACAAACCTTCAACTTTGCTATCCTTCATGACCTAGAGCAGCTAGTGCAGTTCCCTACCCGTATTCCTGACCGCCTTGGAGACACGCCCAACATTCTTGATCTTTTCCTAACCTCCAACCCTTCTGCTTACTCTGTTAAACTTTCCTCTCCGTTGGGCTCCTCCGACCACAATCTAATTTCCGTTACCTGTTCTATCACTCCAGTGCAGCCTCAGGACCCGCCTAAGCGGAGGTGCTTCTGGCATTTTAACTCTGCTAAGTGGGAGGAACTAAGGCAGTACTATTCTGATTTCCTTGGGATGATTATTGTTTTCATGTCAGAGATCCTTCTCTTTGTGCCGAGCGCATAACAGAGGTGATTATCTCTGGCATGGAGCTATACATTCCTCATACTTTCTCTAACCCTAAAGCTAAAAAGCCTTGGTTTAACTCTGCTTGTTCTCGTGCTGTCAATGATAGAGAGGCGGCTCACAAACGGTTCCGTAGCCATCCAACTGCTGAAACTCATGCCCTATATATTTCTGCCCGTAATCATGCCAAATCTATTCTCCAACTTACTAAAAACTCTTTCATCAATAGAAAATGTCAAAGTCTTTCCAATTCTAACTCCTCTCGAGATTTCTGGCATCTAGCCAATAATATCTCTAACAACTTTACTTCTTCGTCTTTCCCTCCTTTACTTCATCCAGATGGCTCTACAGCTGTCTCTTCTTTTCTAAAGCTGAACTCTTCGCTCAAACCTTTGCTACCAACTCAACTTTGGATGATTCTGGGCATATTCCTCCTACTCCTCCACCCTCTGACTACTTCATCCCTAAAATTAAAATTCTTTATAAAGACGTTTTCCTGGCCCTCTCTGGCCTTGATTCTCGGAAGGCTTACGGTCCGGATGGAGTCCCTCCTGTTGTTCTCAAAAACTGTGCTTCCGAACTCGCTCACTGCCTGGTCAAACTCTTTCATCTGTGTCTCTCTACTTCTATTTATCCTTCTTGCTGGAAGTTTGCTCACATTCAACCTGTCCCTAAAAAAGGTGACCACTCCAATCCTTCTAACTACCGCCCTATAGCTTTGATTTCCTGCCTTTCTAAAGCCTTTGAGTCTATCCTTAATAGGAAGATAATGAGGCATCTATCAGCTCACAACCTTCTCTCTGATTGCCAGTATGGTTTCCGTAAAGGCAGATCTACTGGTGATCTTCTTACTTTCCTAACTGAATCTTGGTCATCCTCTTTTAGGGACTTCGGTGAAACCTTTGCTGTCGGCCTTGACATATCGAAAGCCTTCGATAGAGTCTGGCACAAATCTTTAATTTCTAAACTACCCTCCTACGGATTCTATCCTTCTCTCTGTACCTTCATCTCCAGTTTCCTTTCCGATCGTTCTATTGCTGCTGTAGTAGACGGTCACTGTTCTTCCCTAAAACTATCAACAGTGGTGTTCCACAGGGTTCTGTCCTATCACCCACTCTCTTTCTATTATTCATCAATGATCTCCTAAATCTGACTCAATGCCCTATCCACTCCTATGCTGATGATACCACCTTGCATTATTCAACAGCGTTCAACAGACGCCCAACCCAACAACAATTAAATGACTCAAGGCGAGATGCTATAGGACGCCTAACTTCTGATCTTTCACTTGTTTCTGATTGGGGCAGAGAAAACCTGGTTTTGTTCAATGCCTCAAAAACTCAATTTCTACAACTATCTACTCGACATAACCTTCCAGACAACTATCCTCTCTTCTTCAATAACACTCAACTTCCCTCTCCTCTACATTAAACACACTCGGTCTATCCTTCACTAAAAATCTAAACTGGAAATTTCACATCTCTACTCTTGCTAAATCAGCTTCCAAGAAGTTAGGTGTCCTGTGGCGTCTTCGTCCATTTTCTCTCCCTCCCAGCTGCTTGCTCTGTACAGGGCCTTATCCGCCCGTGTATGGAGTATGGCTCTCATGTCTGGGGGATCCACACACAGCTTTACTAAACAAGGTGGAATCTAAAGCTTTTCGTCTTATCAACTCTTCTCCTCTAACTGACTGTCTTGATTCTTTAAGTCACCGCCGCAATGTTGCATCTTTATCTGTCTTCTACCGCTGTTTTCATGCTGTCTGCTCTTCTGAACTTGCTAACTGCATGCCTTCCCCCCTCCTGCGGCCTCGCTGCACAAGACTCTCTACTTCTTCTCATCCCTATTCTGTCCATCTTCCTAATGCAAGAGTTAACCAGTATCTTCACTCCTTCATTCCCTACACTGGTAAACTCTGGAACTCTCTACCTGTGTCTGTATTTCCACCTGCCTATGACTTAAACTCTTTCAAAAGAGGAGTGTCAAGACACCTCTTACGTTAACTGGACCCTCCTTTTAGATTTTTTTGTTTTTTCTCTTTCTCCTACTTTCCTTTTAACAGGGCCTGGCAACCAGCGGGATTTTTTTTTTCCAACACTTTGTTTTCCCTTGGCCAGTGCCCTTGTAATGTAAAAAAAAAAAAAAAAAAAAAAATACTACCTCTATAAACCTCAAACATATCTCTACCATAAATTTTCTTTTTTTTACGTACCCACAATTTCTTTCCACAGGTAATTTCCATACGTTTCGTCGCTCCTATAATCTACTCACCTACTGCTCTAACACTATTCCCTCCCTTATATCATCAACAGTGCAATTTCTCTCGAGTGACGATAAAGAAAAATAAATAAAACGTCAATTTACATAGCATTAGAGACCTTACTGCCCATTAAACACTCGTACTCGTGTCGTAAGACTTTCCGCTTCTTAATTCTGATTAGTTGTGACGTGACCCAGATACTTCTTACTTGTGATATAGGTAACTGAGTTAGTGAGGAAGATTTTAATAGAAGGGTACGGGTTAACTCAGGCGACTAGGCGGAACTGAGCTACCAGATGTGTGGGTGGCGGAACGTGGGAGAAGAGTGAGGTACGAGGAAAGAAAGAGAGGAAAAAAAAAATCTAGTAAGGAATTAAGTTAAGGAATATGAAAAATAGAAAAGAAATGTAAGTGAAAGGAAGAAAGACGGGTAGACAGACAGACAGACAGAGAGAGAGAGAGAGAGAGAGAGAGAGAGACAGACAGACAGACAGACAGAGAGAGACAGACAGACAGACAGACAGACAGACAGACAGACAGACAGACAGACAGACAGACAGACAGACAAACAGAAAGGACATCACTTAATATATCCCTCATTCCCCCTCAAAAAAAAAAAAAAAAAAATCCAAGAGCAATCGACAATGTACGTTACACAACCTTACGAGAATTGCGAGACAAACAGTGAAACAAATGAACTTCCTGTATGACAAATCTAGAGAGATCTTCACGGGACATCACTAACAGACACCACATTATATCTCAGTCTCGCTTCATCTTCTGCTCTCAACCAGTCACGTAGAGTATAATTTCAGATCACACAGTAAATTCTTCTCTCGCAGGGTAATTTTGTTCCGGGCATTATGTTGAATTAAGGCAATTAATCAGGATCTTCTTGGGGTTAAATGTTATTCGTTGCCATTACTTAATTTGCATTCCCTTTGAGTTTGTCTCCGTGTGGAATTATCTGTCTAGCCAATTATTCTTCAGTGGTTCAGTGTAATCTGGGGTGATTTGACCTGTAGGCTGGGTCACTGTTTGTGTGTGTGTGTGTGTGTGTGTGTGTGTGTGTGTGTGTGTGTGTGTGTGTGTGTGTGTGTGTGTGTGTATGTGTAGTGTGTGTATGTGTGTGTGTCCGTGTACCTGACTGCACCTATGCTATGTTTTGGGTAGTATTTGTGTGAAAGCTGCTGTGTTGTTGCAATATAAAGCTTGAAAGTAAGACATTTTTATTGAAACTGTTTCATTTTATGTACTTGTCAGCTGAATGCTTAGTTTAATATAAGATTAGCTACTTTAATACCATGACGCGTTTGCAGCTTCAGAAACTCATGTGGGGGATTAGAATAGTGAAAATTCCAGCCATTAATCTTTTGGTCTCCAAAGACCCTTCCTAATGTCAATAAAATAGTGTAATCGTACACAAATCTGAAGGTAAAAATGTGTCCCACTACTGAAGGGGTTAATGAAAAGAAATACCCATTCACTCACTCACTCACTCACTCACTCACTCACTCACTCACTCAATCACTCGTTTACATTATTCATTTATTTGTCTGTACATTCATTCATTTTAGTCAGTTCATACATATATTCAGTCAACCAGTTAATCATTCAGTTAACATCTATCTATATTTGTTTGTCTGTCTGTCTTTTTTCTATATGATCCATCTATCAAATATTGCTCCACCAATCTCAACTAACCTCCCATACATCTCAACTATCCATATATGCTTCAAATATTTATCTATTTACCCATCCATCTATCCACCTTTTCATTCAACCTTCCAAGCATCTTTCCATCTTCTTTTAATGTATCTAAACATGTCTCCGCATATATTCTTCCACTTCGCTCTTTTCTATCCACAACTCAACATTCTTCTACTTCTATCCACGACTCTGCACTGGTACCTCTGGATCTCGCTGAATCTCTACGTGGCTTTGGGGATGAGGAAAACTGACACAAGGGATAAATAAGTCAGCATCAGAGGGTTCCGTGCATTGATTCAATTAGAGCAGGTCCTTCTGGCGTCACGAGAGAGAAGGATAAAAATCGCGCGTCGTTTTTCTGTATACTAATTCAATTATAGAAAGGCAATAGTCCGTGCAATGATTCCGGTAAGGGATTGAGGGTGATGTGTGTGTGTGTGTGTGTGTGTGTGTGTGTGTGTGTGTGTGTGTGTGTGTGTGTGTGTGTGTGTGTGTGTGTGTGATCTCTTTTTGTATACAGGTATTTGTTTTATGAGTGAATTTAAACCGTATATGGATTTATATTTTGTGTGTGTGTGTGTGTGTGTGTGTGTGTGTGTGTGTGTGTGTGTGTGTGTGTGTGTGTGTGTGTGTGTGTGTGTGTGTGTGTGTGTTCTCTTTTTCGATATAGGTATTTATTTTATGAGTGAATTTAAACCGTATATAGATTTATATTTTGTGTGTGTGTGTGTGTGTGTGTGTGTGTGTGTGTGTGTGTGTGTGTGTGTGTGTGTTTGTATGTGCGTATTTTGAGTAAGAGAATGTCACCAGAGAAGCGACGAGCAGTGATAGTGGTGGTGGTAGTGGTATTGGTAGAAGTAGTTGTAGTTGTGGTGGTGGTGGTGGTGGTGATGGTGGCGATGGTGGTGGTGGTGGTGATGGTGGTGGTGATGGTGGTGGTGGTGGTGATGGTGGTAATGGTGGTACGTATCTCAGCATCTCAGTTGTTGTCTTGCACCTCTCTTCCTCTCCCTGTCACTTGTCCCCAAATTTTTGCTTTTAAATATTCTTTATTCTTTACTTTCTGGCAAGCATCACTTTGCACTTTGGTTTTTTGATGAAAGAAAGGAAACTAGGTCAGCACCACCACCACCACCACCACCACCACCACCACCACCACCACCACCACCACCACCACCACCACCACAACCAGTGCAGTATTTTTTTTAACTTAAAGGCGAGAAAAGAGTTCCAACAAAGACATCATCCTCAAGAGAAGGAAAAATGTGTGAAGTAAATCCCTTGACCGTGTCCTGATTTCTTTTCTGTGCAACCTTGAAGCAAACGGCCGGCGCAGACAGACAGAGAGAGAGAGAGAGAGAGAGAGAGAGAGAGAGAGAGAGAGAGAGAGAGAGAGAGAGAGAATTCAGGAATAGACGGATTATACAAAACTTTGATATTTAGGTGATATTTTAGTATTCAGTGCTGGTGGTCCTTTTTTTTCTCCATATTTTTTTTATAACCTTTCCTTCCTTATTTCGACAAGACTTTGTGTCTACCAAATACAAATGGTGGCAGCAGTGGGATGTTTTTGCTGTTAGGTTTTAGGTTTTTGTGATTTGATAATGAGCTGCCATTTGCATCACTATGTACTGTCTGGCTGAAGGAAAAAGGCAACACTACATAATTTTTTTACATTCACATTTGGCTTTATGTTTACCCGATGTTGTTTTTTCTTCATGAAATTACAATTGTGGATGTGGTGAAATCTGTTGATGGATGCCTTTGTGTTAAAAGAGGTAATAATGATTTTTTACTTGGAATCTTTTTTTCTTGAAGATTAGGTGTCCACAATGACATATATTTTTTCTTTTGTCTTGCCTTTACTGCCTATTAGTAAACTGTTATGACAACATCGCATTTCTTAGTTCACTTAAATATGCGTGGCTATTCATTCATTCACGAGAACACAGTTAACGGCACCGATGGGATTCACTGACTAAATAATGAGCTCCATCTCCTCTTCTGTGTACTGTTTGGACTCGAGGAAAAAAGGTGACATCACATTACTATACTTTAAATAGACGTTTTATTGTGCAGAATGAAATATCACTACTCTACACTGCTAGTAGCCTAAGAGAGAGAGAGAGAGAGAGAGAGAGAGAGAGAGAGAGAGAGAGAGAGAGAGAGACTTCCAGATTGACTCACCGTCTTTAGTAGAGGCTGTGTTGTTTGCGACGAATACCTTGGTTTGAGTCACTACGCGATGAGGATCTGAAGGAGAATGAGACAGAGAGTGAGAATCATTAACTTGCTGAGACAGAACAAACAAGCAGACAACCAGGAAGAGTAATGATGTTCGAGAGAGTGAGAGAGAGAGAGAGCGAAAAATAGATAAAAACAAAAGATGCAAGAGAACTGAAGACGATAAATAAGGAAACTAGAGACTCAGATCAAGTGACATATAAAAGGATATAAATGAAGTATACGCCAGAAGGAAAATAAATGAAATAAGGAAAAGTGAACATAATGAGGACAAAAAGGAAAGTGTAAGAAAGAAAAGTGAAAAAAGAAGGAAAAGAATAAAGTAAATTGTAAAGAAAAGAGAAAACAATGAAATAATAGGGAAGTAAAGGGTAAGGAAAAAAAATGATAAGGAAGAAAGCTTTAGAGAGAAGAAATAATACAGAAGAAAGAAACATATGTATGAAAAACGGAAAAGGAGAGAATGATAAAGTGTAATTGGTAAGAAAAAATAAAAAAAGGAAAAAATAGAAAGGCAAGAAGACTAAGCGTGGAAAAGGAAGTGCTAGAAAGAATAAAAGAAGGGAGGAAAGAAATGGAGTCAATAAAGGGAGGAAGGGAAGAGGTGAGGGAGGGAGGAGGTGAGGGAGAGAAAAGGTGAGAGAGTGGAGCTAAGTAAAGGAAAGTGGTGGTGGTGATGTGTGGTGACTGTAGTGTTGGTGGCAGGCAGGTGTGTAAGGCAGACAGGTGTGTGAGACAGATGTAGGGCGAGTGTTGCTATTCATGACCCAGAGAGAGAGAGAGAGAGAGAGAGAGAGAGAGAGAGAGAGAGAGAGAGAGCAGGAGGCAATAAGAGAATCGGAAGAGGAGGAGCAGAGGGAGAGATTTGCTTAGAGAGAGGAGGAAACTGGGGAGACATAGATCAGGGAAATGGACGAGGAGGAGGAAGAGGAGGAGGAGGAGGAGAAGGAGAAGGAGGAGGGGTAGGAGGAGGAGATCGAAGGCATAAAGTAGTGATAGCAGAAATGGAGTAAGAGGAATGAGGAAAGAAAACGAGAGGTAAGGGACAAACTGAAGGAGAAAAGAGAGGAGGAGGAGGAGGAGGAGGAGGAGGAGGAGGAGCAGAAGCAGAAGGAGGAGTATGATGAGGAGGGGAAGGAGAAGAGGGAAGAGAGGAAGAGGACTCGTGGGAAGGAAAAGTAGAGGGAAGGGAAGTACGAGTGAGTGTTTGGAGGAAAGAGGAAGGAAGGAAAGAAGGAATGGAGGAAGAATGATGAACAAGGGAGGAAGAAAGGGAGAGGAGGGATGGAGGGAGGGAGGAATGATGGATGAGAATGAGTGAATAGGTGAGGAGAGAGTGAATTAGAGGTTAGGAATGGAGGAAAATTTGACCATGGAGATAATGGATTGGGAGAGAAAAAATAGTAGAGAAAGAAAATGCAATGGAGATGGATAGAGAAGAAAAGAGGACGAAAGGAAAAGAAAAACAGCGAAGTGGCAAGGAAGAAACTGATAAGAAACGAAAATTAATAAAAAAGACAAAGAAACAAAGGAAAGGGAAAGATAGTAGTGAAAAATTGAAGAAAGAATGAAGAAATGCAAAGAAAGAGAAGATAAGAGAAGGAAGATAGATTAGGAGGAGGAAGAACAAGACGAGGAGGGGGAGGAGGAGGAGGAGGAGGAGGAGGAAAAGAAGAACGAGGTGATATCTCCTGCAGAATGAAAGAGAGACAGAAGGAAGAAGGAGATTACTGGGAAGGAAAGAGGAAGGAGTGGAGAGGGAGAGGGGAGAGAAAAAGAGAGGGAGGGAGAGTTCCAATCAGCGACCAATCAGGGTAAGCGTGTGACAATGCAACACACACACACACACACACACACACACACACACACACACACACACACACACACACACACACACACACACACACACACACACACACACACACACACACACACACTAACTTTTGATTTTCTGTTTTAGGTAAGTAAGTGAATAAATAAGTGAGCCAAAAATGTGTCTTTACTCTTAGAAATAAATGTTTACGTGAATCCAAAACGACAAAAGGACAAAAAATAAAGAAAACATTACCGGAAGCCACAAACAAAAGATAAGTGAGACAGAGAGAAAAGGAAAGAAATCTCAAAATATGCCTAAAATTAAGAAATAATAGTCAAGTTACTCTTTTTGAAATTGGAACCAAAATAACAATGAAAAATAGTTACAGAATTGCGTATCCTTTTTCTCATTTTTCCCCTTCAGGTTGAGAAAGTTGGAAAATTCCTTGAAAAAAAAAATGTGACGTATTTTCGTTTTTCCCGTGAAATAATTGTTTTGGCGCCTAGTTTGACTAGTTTCGTTTTCTTCTTCCTCTTCTTCCTCTTCCTCTTCCTCTTCCTCTTCTTCCTTGTCCACTTTTTCTTCCCGTTCTTATTTTTTTTCATTTCCATTTTGAGGAAAAGCTCAAAAGTTTGTTAAATATTGTGATGCACTTTTTTTTTTATATTGAAATACGAGTAATAGGTTTTTTGGTTTTATTTAAACTAATTTCCTCCTCCTCCTCCTCCTCCTCCAAACATTTTTTTCTTTTATCGCATTATCAATATTTGGAACGGTTTGCCATCGAACGTAGTTGATTCAGGTACTATTGAGACATTCAAAATTCGTCTTGACAAATATTTCGAAACTAATCCCCGGTTGTCACTGTTTATCTCCGAGTAATTTGCGCCGTCCATAAAGAAATATGCCTCAGATCGTGAATTGCGGGGTGTTTCGCGAATACACTTACCCTCCTTACACGACATAGACAGCCCCGAGTTAACGGTCACTACTACTACTCTCGACCTGTGACGGGCTGTGGAAAGTCAGGAGCCCTGACAGTAGTGATCATCATCGGGAATTAAAGTACCAGGGGTCACTGCTGCAGGGGGTAATAATGTAGTGTGCGGCGCCCTTTAGTGTGAAGTACACTTTTACAGTGGATTGAACGGAGCTGGGGCCTGATTGATTGCTGCCTCCCTTGAAAGCGCCAGGCAAGGCTGCCACACCACCTCTTGACCTCTACACTGTGTCTACATTTACATTACACTATACTATACTTACACTCACAGATAACCCTGAGTTAACGGTCACTACTCCCACTTTCGACCTGTGACGGGTTGTGTTTGTCTAGGGCCCTGTTAATTTTTTATCACCATCGGGACAACCAGGGATCAATGTTGCAGGGGGAAATCAGTGTACGGCGTCCCTCCAAGGGAAAGTACGCTTACTCAGTGGAGTGAACGGAGCTGGGGCCTGATTGACTGCTGCCTTCCTTGAAAGCGCCAGGCAAGGCTGCCGCACCACCCCTCCGACATCCACACTGTGACTCCACCCACACGCACATTCACCACACTACATAACCGTCAAGCACCTACATAGTCCCCCACAAACAAGAGTAGACGTAGATTACAACTTCCTTTCTCTATCCTCTAAAATTCCATTTGGTTTTCAATACCACATGGTACCTTTCCTTTTCCGGCCAGCTTCGGCTGGTGGGATGGGTGGGTGGGAGGAGCCTTCTGCTTTCCTGTCCTGTCTCTAACACTATGTAGTTAGTATAGAATAGTTAACCAAGCAGCCTAGTAAGGACCCCAGGGTCTGTTGTTGCTTGGTCTTTCCTTTGTATTCCTTTGTATTCCTCCTCCTCCTCCTCCTCCTCCTCCTCCTCCTCCTCCTCCTCCTCCTCCTCCTCCTCCTCCTCCTCCTGCTCTTCCTCTTCCTCTTCCTCCTTCTCCCCTCCTCTTCTTCTTCCTCCTTCTCTCCTCCTCCTCCTCTTCTTCCTCTTCTTCTTCTTCCTCTTCCTTCTCCTCTCGATGTGGGTGACTATTATTCGTTCGTTCGTTGGTTTGTGTTCAGGTCGTCTGTCTGTCACCCTCGCAAATGGTTCTCAGTTTCCCTCTGTTTTGCCTTTCATATTTTTCCTTTTTTCAGGTAGATATTTTGTCTTTTTCTTTTTCTTTTTTCATTTTTTTTTTCGCGTCAGAATTTAGCCTTGCATCCCAGTCGGTTTTCCCTTTGTTACTTTGTTTCTTCCTTTTTATTTTGTTTTTCCTTTCTTTTTTCGTCTTTTTTTTATTGTTTTGTTTATATTCGTTGACTTTGTTTTTACGACTTGCTATTTTTCTCTCGGTATATT